>NW_015387186.1:35954-65320 GCF_001527695.2 Protobothrops mucrosquamatus | reverse complement strand
CCACAGAGATAATGGAAAGCAAAAAAGAACAGGAGTTGTCTGAACAAATGAGCTTTCGTGTACTGTATGTTAGAATCCCAGAGATATATATCCACAAGAATCTAGAACTAATTTTAAGAAGATTCTAATTCTAAGAAAAACATTCATATAACACAACACTAATCTTTTTTTTTAATCATTTACTGTTTCATCTCAAAAACTATGGCAGAAACCTCTTTTTTTCTTGCTCAAAAACATACAGTTATGTTATTGGACAGTGAAAACTAAAGATTTATTTACATATTTAAGTTATTCATATATTAGCAGGATTTTAAAAAAAACTCTAGCTCACCAGCGTAAAAGTGGTTGAAGGCATTTTAATTTGAAGTGAAACCCAACATTAAGAGTAGACAACTCATCACCAGTACAATATGTCTTAAATCCAATTTTCAACAGCAACTGACAACAGATTGTAGATTCACCAGCATTATATAATTTTCCATTTCTTTCCACTAGAATACTGACTGTTTCATAAACACTGTTACTTGGGAGTAGGCTCTGCTAATTTAGATTAGTTTGGGCTAATTTGGATCTGTCCATATTGATGGGTTTTCAAGAAATATATAAAATGTTTCTGGTATGTTTATTACTGCTAATTAGTTTATAGCAGCCAACTCTCTAAAAGCCCATTTCCAGAGTTATCTTTTAGTAGAATATTCATATATGCCTATTAGAAGAAGCAATGGTAAGTTATGGAGATTTTACCAACAAAAGAGAATAGTTGTAGCTCAGGATTGAAATGAGAAGTTCTTGGTGCTCTCTGAGCTTGGTTGTGTTCTATGCACTAGCATTGATGATGTTATTTAGTTTGGGTAACAAAACATCTGCAAGAAAATAACCAAGCTCAGAGAGTACCAAGGACCCTTCATATGGAAATTTTAGAATGGGAAACATGAAAGATCATAGTTCTCTATAGAAATTAAGGAGAAGCCTGCCAGATCAGGCTATAGGCTCATGTAGTCCAGCATTCTGTAGCTCACAATGGTAAGCTAGGCCCATTTGGGAATCTTGCAAATCTGCATTAGAAAATGATAATGTGGATCCCAACACAACTATTTAATGAGTACTGCCTATGATTCAAGAAGTAGGAAACAGACATCAGTATCAATTGCCATTTCTACATTGGCTGCCATTATTACAGCTGCTGGCAGCAACATTTGGAGTTTAATTATGTACAATATGAAAAACGTATTTTCTTTTTTTGGTCCCCAACTCCTGCATTTAATTTCAATGGATAATTGTCTCTCACCCTTTCCATGTTATCCATGCCATGTATGGTTTTATATAGCCCTTAACCTGTTCATTTCAAGCTAAAGAGGTCTAACAGCTGTAGCAAGAAAAGACTGATGTTTCGTTACTGGGAAAGGGGAAGAAGCAAAGAGGTTCCTTGGAATGGGTCTGAAAGATAAAGCAACTATGAGGTGAAGAGACTAGATGAAGAATGTTGGATGGAAAGGACGGTATATATGTCAATAATAAAAGGTTGAAAGAATGCTGCATAAATGAGGAGGGAATTGATTCAAAGGATCAAGCAGCAGGGTTATTTTGGATCTGTCTGTAAAGAGATTATTGGAGAAGCTGTATGAACTGAATTTTAACAATAATGAGCAATTCCTCATAGTAAAACATATTCACTTATGCAAAATGTAATTATCTGGCTTTTTCCAAGTTAAAGGAATGAGAAACGCTTCTATGCCCATCCTAGAAAAAAAATCCAAGTATTTGAACACAGCCATAGTTTATTTTGCATATATAGCCACCCAGGTATGTCAGTATTGTTTAGGTAGAAGGTATGCAAAAGGTGCAAGGTTAAAGATTCAAATTCATCCATTTTTATAGCACTTGTTTGAATGACATGTATAAGAACAATAAAACAATCATAGCATTGTTCTTTTCTTCATTTCAGCATTACAATTAAGATTTGAGGGTTAAAAATGCCTTTAACATGATTAATATGAATACCATACAAGTCTTCTCAATTTTTTTGTGCTTTTCATGTTACCTATCCCGAATGGCATTTGCCAGTTACAATGTATGCAAACATATCAGCAAGAGGCTTTCAATAACAAATGCTTCTTACTTCAGACCATAATCCTCCTAAACCTAGTGGAAACCATTCAGACCAGGGAAAAATGTGAACAATCTCACTTTCCTCATCTATATGTTAGGTGAAAAGAAGAACTAAATTCAGGGCAGAAATCATAAGACTTGTGTCTTTGACCTATTCATTTCAGACTATAATTATTATGTTGCCAATTCATAATAATGTCATGTTATATAAAGGATGTCAACAGCGTGGCCGCAAAGTGCATCCAAATTCTTGTAAATCCTGCTGACTACACACTTTCTGAAGCTCAGTCTGGTAATTCCAAAGGCTTTATAGTTCCCTGATCTTGCTGCAACTTGTCAGGAAACAAAGAAAACTTGTTTTGAAAATGCTTGCCACCCACAGCAGTCTGTTCTTGGGCATTTGCAAAGAGAGGACCAGCCCTTCCCTGACCACACATAGTCTGGCTGGCTGTTTTTGTGTAACTCCCAGTAATTAACCTTGAAAGGCACAAAGAATAGATAGTTCAGTGCTCTCAAAAGACAGGGCCACAAGCCTCCCAGCGCCTCTGACCTACGGACACACTCAAGGGCTATAGGGAGAGTTAGATATCGACGGAGAAAAGACAGAGTTGATTTCAAGGTGTTCAGTTATATAGTGGATAATAAAACCTAAACAATCCACTGAAAATAACAGAACTAAAGTGATTAGGCAAAAAGATTAAATGCAACATGTAGAAACTGATTCTCAAGAACTGCTTTAGGTACGGCAGAGACAGCGTTCTGTGTGGCTGCATGGAAAGTGGGAATGGCTCTCGTGGACTCTTCCATCTCCAGTGGAGCAGAAACAAAACCCCTAGAGCTCCTATGAACTCTTGGAAAACAGGAATAAAAATAACGACAAAAAAAAAAATGGCACATTCATAGCCCTTTAAAAAAAACCAACAACTATCAGGATGAACCGATCAGTAAAATATCAGTTTAGGCTGCACCATAGGGAGAAAGGTTGAAATTCAGGCAAAGAGCTAACAGACAGCCACTCTCTTCACACGTTGTTTCTGTGTTAGTACAAGAAATCAATTTAATCTCTTCCATTCAAATATATAATGAAAGGTGTACAATCATATACTCTCACAAATGCAACAACAGCTACTACTCAGAAATGTTCGCTTTCTCAGATTTGATTCTGACTCTGATTTAGGAGCAGATTGCTATTCTATGTCTCTGTTCTGTTTCCCGTTCTTATCCTCTTCTGTTCCAACCTCTGCATAATATGCCTAACATATTGCTGGATAAGAAGGGCTGCAGAGTTTAGCTTATGCTCTGACAGGTTGGTGATAAAATGGCTGAAATGCTCACAGGAAAATGGTTTAAGAAACACTTAATATGCAATTCCTTTAATCATCGTAGCAGTGTCTGGGCTAAATTAAGGCTTAGCGTTGTGACTGGCTGGCCAGTTGGCCAAATGGGAAATGACCCACATCTCTGCCAGATTTGGGACTAAATTCAGCAGCAATTAAGAGGAATTCAATTTTGTAGAACAAATCGGAATATGGTTTAGCATAGGGGTCTTCAAACTTGGCCCTTTTATGACTTGTGGACTTCAACTCCTAGAATTCCTCAGCCAGCGTGCCTGGCTGAGGAATTCTGGGAGTTGAAGTCCACAAGTCATAAAAGGGCCAAGTTTGAAGACCTCTGGTTTAGCATTTGCCTAATGATGATTCCCTGATACTGAATCTCTTCATTCTCTGATGACAGTTGGTACTTTGAAACTCTAAATAATAAATAAATCAGGAGGCATACGTTTTCCATCTCTTCTAATGGAACAAACTTAAATGCTTGCTGTTTTCTTGTCTCTCTATATGCAGAATGGTTTAAAATGCTGTCTTTTTCCACAATGGTTAGTCAGATAAACAGTGAACATCAAACTTCAAACAGCAATTGTTTTAAATGTGGTTTGATAAACTGCATCACATTTCATAACAGGATTATTGTAACATGTTATTATACACCCAAGCATCCTTGTGATCCAGAACAGAAACTTTGTTTAACATTAACTTAATTCACAAAGTTCACGAACATTCCAAGGTCACATACAACATTTCAAATATATATTTTAAAAGAAGCATTGAAGTGAAAGTTTGCAATTAGTATTTAAGCTCAGATTTAAAAAAAGGCTTCCTAACTTTATCTGTAAAAGTCCTATGTTCAAGAAAAAAAAATCTTATGTGTCAATTACTGTGCTTTTAACTTAGATTTTAAACCTTCAACTATTTTAAAAAGTTGATATGGTTTCTGTTTCAGTACAGATACAAGGGCCAACATCTCAGTCAGTCTGCTGAGAGTTCCTTGATCCCTTTGCTGATAAGACCATGTTTTTTTCCACTCAAGTCATTGGTTTTGTGTATCTTTCTGTAAGTCCCCTTAGTTGTTTATATTGGCCTTAGTTGTAATATTTGTCAGTTTCACCAATATGTGTTGTCCGCTCATTAGATGTGACAATGCCTTCTGGGCCAGCTGTACTGACTTTCAAAGGAGTTGGTTGATAATCAGTGTTGTCTTATAATGGACTCACAGTCTTTGCACTGAACTATAAGAAGGCTCCACACTCCATCAGGCTGATGTCTGTAATAATGTGACCAGTTCCATAAGTAGCATTCTCCATGGCAGACAGGGCTACTTTGCTAGGCACTGTAACACTCAAGTAGGATTTGATAATTTTGGTCTGGAATGGGAGAAACTACAGAAAAAGGTCCAGAATGGTTATGTCTAAGGCCAAAACTATAATCCATTGTAATTTTTCTAATGTCATGAGAATTGATTTGCTGGATGCTATGCTTGCTCTTATTGCTCCTTGAACCTCAGTATGTACTCATAGGGCAAAAAGGGCTCTTCTCTTCTGTATTGTTGATAACTCCAAGATGACTCCTAGATGCAGAATCTTTTCAAGGATACCAACAAATTCTTCTTGAAGTTCAACAACTAAGGCAGCTCACATAGAAGGGGAGATAATTAATTAGAAAATTAAATGTCCAGTTAGGCACAGTTGTGGTACTTTGTGTCCATAAGTCTTCTACCAGCATCTGTGTCACTTTGGTGAATACTTTGTGTAGAGAGACAAGTCCAAAGGGGAGCATTCTGAACTAGGACCAATCCTTTCAGTATGCAAAGGGGAACAACAATGTAAAAGTCATCCTGTACAGAAACCAAAGAACTGATGGTATGGCTTGTTGTGAATATAAAAGTATGCTTTGTCAGATCCGTCAACGCTAAAAAATTATCTAGTATAATGCATTCACCGAATCCATCATATATTGTTTGAAGTCTAATTGTCTGCAGTACACGATTCAGAATGTCTTTCCAAGTTCAATATTTTTTTTGGCGTTATAAACAGAAGGGAAAATACATCAGAGAAATATTCCTGAAAGTATGTCTTCCACTGGATCAATGTCCATTAAGCGATTTATTGCTTCCTTCATCCTGAGTTACTTCTCATTGTTTTGAACACAGGGGATGGCAGAAACCTGCCTTTTGATTTTTTTTAATGAATTCCAGAGCATATCTTTAATAATTTCTATTCATCTGTCCCTACATGTATGCTTCCAAGGTTTGCAGAATTTCAGTATTCTTCTACTTATCTGGAAGGATAGTTACATCAGTGCAAAAACAATTTTCTTTGGAATTTGCCTTCTCTTCCTTGTCTGGTGGTGTTTACAGAACTCTAGCATGTGTTTCTTATCTGCTACTTGCTTGAAAAATATTTGACATGTAGCCTTTGCATTGAAATGAAAAAGACAGACTTGTCTTGTATCTCTTTTGCTAATTCCTCAGGGCTGCCACACATAGATGTCTTTTTAGCCTTATTTTCTATAAGGAGGACAGCAGATTCTATAAACAGTTTTTTTTTTATCTAGAGTTGTGTTAGTTGGGAAGATTAGCTCTTGATTGATGGTCCATCTTCCAATGCTACAGCTGCAGACCCCATCACGGTGCTATTCCCAAAGCTATGGATCTGGCTGCAAATTGTAAGGAGTTCATATATGAAACATCCCTGAACAAAGCTGTTCTAATAAGTTGGTTTATGTCCCCTCTGGGGCATTTTATGTCTTATAAAATGTCTTCATAAGAAAAATACAATTTATTTGCTAGTTAAGAGTAAACCCTGAGTTTAGCTGATTTGACCCATTCTTCCTCAATTATTATTAATATCATTATTAAATATTTATGCTACTATCTCCCCTATTAGGTGACTCTGGGCAACTTACAGATTTTAAAAGACAAATAGAAAAATGATTAAAATATTTAATTATGCAAACTAAATATTTAAAACCATACAAAAAACTGGGACTAAGAGATGGATGGCACGGAGATGAGGTCTTTTTACGTAAAGATCCGTAACAGGTATCTTCCACTTGCATGAGTGGGACAGGCTAGTCCTATTGGGGTAAGACAACTCCTGAGATTATTTGGAGCCATGCCATAAAGGGCTTTAAAGGTAATAGCTAAATTCTTGGATGAGGAAGCAAACTAATAACCAGTGCAGCTCATGCAACAGCAGTGTTACTTGGGCTACCCTAGATACCCCAGAACTGCATGCACCACTGCATTCTGCACCAGCTGTAGCTTCTGAATATATTGGCTACTTTCAGGGCAGATACAACTCTGAATATCTGCCAAAATTTCTGAATAGAATAGAATAGAATAGAATAGAACTGGAAGGGACCTTGGAGGTCTTCTAGTCCAGCCCCCTGCTCAAGCAGGAGAACCTATACCATTTCAGACAAGTGACTGTCTAGTCTTTTCTTAAAAGAGTGATGGAGTGCCCACAATTTCTGAAGGCAAGCTGTTCCACTGGTTAACTGTCCTCACTGTTAGGAATTTTCTCCTTAATTTCAGGTTGCTTCTCTCTTTGGTCAGTTTCCAACCATTGTTTCTTGTCCTGCCCTCTAGTGCTTTGGAGAATAATTTGACCCCCTCTTCTTTCTGGCAGTCCCTCAAATACTGGAATTCTGCTATCAAGTCATCCCTATTTCTTCTTTTCTTTAGACTAGCCAAACCCAAGTCCTGCAGCTGTTCTTCCAGGCCTTTGATCATTTTAGTTGCTCTTCTCTGAACTTTTTCCAAAGTCTCAACATTTTTTTGTAGTATGGTGATAAAAATTGGTTGCAGTATTCCAGGTGTGGTCTTACTGGGGTTTTATAAAGAGGTACTAATACTTCACATGATCTTGATTCTATGCCTCTGTTTATACAACCCAGGATTGTATTAGCTTTTTTGGCTGCTGCTGTATACTGCTTGCTCATGGTCAAGTGATTGTCCACTAGGACTCCAAGGTCCCTCTCACAGTTACTGTTTTTGAGCCAGGTCTCGCCTAATCTATAGTTATACCTTTGATTTTTCCTGCCTAAATGTAAAACTTTGCTTTTCTCCACATTAAAACTCATTTTGTTGGACAGGGCCCATTGTTCAAGTTTGTCAAGATCTTTTTGGATCCTGAGTTTGTCTGGTGTTGGCTACTCCTGCCAGTTTGGTGTCATCTGCAAATTTGATGAGTTCCCTTCTATTCCCTCATCTAAGTCATTTATGAAGATATTAAAGAATACTGGGCCTAAGATGGAGCCTTGTGGTACCTCTATCTCCATGTGGATGTAATACCATTGAGGACTACTTGCTGAGTACAGTTTGTCAGCCAGCTACAGATCCATCTGGTGGTGATATTGTCTATCCCACCTTTTTCTAGCTTACTAAGCAGCAGGTTGTGGTCTACTTTGTCAAATGCCTTACTGAAATCTAAGTATACTATGTCCACAGCGTTTCACTGGTCTATTAATTTAGTCACTTTAACAAGGAATGAAGTAAGATTGGTTTGGCATGATCTGTTTTTAACAAAACCATGCTGGCTACGAGTTATAACTTTGTTTGCTTCTAGCTGTTCGTAGATCTGTTTTGTGGTTATCTTTTCCAGGATCTTCCCAGGTATTGATATTAGACTGATTGGTCTGTAGTTTCCTGGGTCTGTTTTTTCTTTCTTTCTTGAAGATGGGAACATCAGCCCTTTTCCAATCCTCAAGTACTTCCCGATGCTCCAGGATTTTTTGACAGATATGGTGCAATGTTTCTGAGATAACATCTGCCAGCTCCTTCAGAACTCTAGGATGTAATCTTCAGGTCCCGGTGATTTATATTCATCAAGGTCGGATATGTGTTCTCTTACCATTTGTGTTCTCTTACCATTTTCTTGCTTATTTTAATTTTTGTTTCTAGTTTGTTTTTTGCAATAGGTTTTTTTGGTTATGTTGGGCTATAATTTCTTTTTGTGTGAAGACTGATGCAAAGAATGAGTTAAGCAGCTCTGCTTTCTCCCTGCTGCCTGTTACTTCCTTTCTGTCTTCTCTCTTTAGTGGACCTACAGTTTCCTTGACTTTTTTCTTGTTATTAATATGTTGAAATAAACTTTTTTATCGTCCTTGATTTCTGTTGCAAGTCTTTGTTCATTCTGAGCCTTTGCTTTCCTGACTTCATCTTTGCATTTTCTGGCTGTCTGCTGAAATCAGCCTTAGTTATATGTCTTTCTTTCCATTTTTTGTACTTGTCCTTTTTGTCTTTTAGTTTGTCAGAGAGAGCTTTGTGCAGCCATGCTGCTTTCTTCTTGAATTTCTTGTTTTTCTTTTTCAGTGGTATTGTGCTGGGATGGGCTTTTATGATTATATTTTTCAGAGTTTCCCACGCTTCTTGAGTTGTTTTCCCCCTTAGGATTTTCGTCCATGGAATCTTTTCTAGGTTCTCTAGGAAAGTACATTAGAACCTTTGCCATTGTTGAAGGCATTGTGGGATTTGGTAAGGAACTATCTCTCAAACAATGACCATTTTAATACATATTTGGATTTGTAAAACAACTAACACGTTTTTCAAACTAGACATAATTTAGGCTGATAAGTCATCTAAACTCACTGATATAATAAGGAATGATACTACCATATTATAACAATACAACAATAACATTAAAATAGAATAACAGAGTTATTAAATAACTCATAACTCATATTCAATCAGATTAGAAAGCCATCAGCATATCCAATTCACATATTCTTCTGAACATGTATTAAAAGGAAATTATATTTTGCAAACATTGGTATGAAGTTAGATTTTTAGATATATTCTACATAAGATATATAATTCTGTTCATCATATTAATGTATTCCATGCTAAAATAAAATCATTTATGGATTCTTCTGTTCTTGCCAGGCTTTAAACAGGGCAGTTTTGTTGTTCTAAATCATTATTTATGCTTTCTATTCTTATTAAGTTATAGTTGAGTGTTTATTTATACTTTCTATATTGTTTCTTTTTTGCAAATGCTATTAATTGATCCTGGGAGGTTCAGTTCTTTAGGAATGTGGAAATCAATCAAATCCTTAGGAAAAAGGTAAAGAGGTCCCTGTGAATTTTACTCTACTAGGCATTGCCGACTATAGGGAGCAATGCTCATCTTTCAAGGCGATTAAGCCAGCGCTGTCCGAAGACATTTCCATGGTCATGACATCACAGAGTGCTTACTTTCAAAACAAAGTGGTTGCATACTTTCAAACTGCTAGCTTGGCAGGAGCTGGAGTGAGGACAGGAGCTCACCCCATTGCAAGACACTTGGGTCTTGAACCTGGGCTGCTGGCTTCAAAGCCAATAAGCCCAGCGTCTTAACCGCTAAGCCACTGCTCTGCCCCAAATCCTTAGGTCATTATTCAAATATTTAGATTTGGTATTCAGTGAAATAGTTTGAAAATACTGCGGCATACTATGACTTACTAGAATAAATTAAGAGTTCCATTAGGAACCACATTTGTCAACAACGGTTCTTAAGTATATTATTTTCCTGCTTAGTTCTACAGAATTTACCAAAATTAGATACTGATGAACCATATCTATCAACATTTGTTGGCAATTGGGGAGCAGGGGACATACATCTGAAAGAAAAGGGCCCTATTTGATTGGACAGCAATATCTTGGTAAAGAATTAAAGACCATCTATTTCCTAGCACCAGAAAAAAACAGCACTTGAAAAAAATAATGATAAAAGATTATGCACTGTAATAAAAACTATTTACATGATTGTAAATCTACTCATTATTTAATAAGAAAAATTATATTTAGACTTCACTCAGAAAAAACAATGCTGACATGTGTACAGATGCTATATGTTTGTTATTTTAAAAACCCTCTATTCTGTCAAACGCTTCACATATAAATATCTCTCGTCAAGATTTAATCATTATTCTTTCCTTGCCACAGTCAAAAATTTAATGAGAAGTGGCCAGAAGTAAGTTTCCTAAGCCTTCCTAATTTGGTTGGAATCTATATTATGCATGACAGCACTGAACATCCCTGGCAGGCACCTGTCAAAAGCAACATATTATGCCTTAAGACCTGCACTTAGCTATGCAAGACAATACTGTTCAAACTGTACATTAAAAAAATGATTCAACTAGCCAGACTCCATTGTATTGCCATGAGCTGTCATGAACATGCATTGATTAACATTATCAATGTTAATTTTTTATTGGTTTTCTATTTGTCCTTATAACAGTATTGAATTAATGGACAGTATGGAGCAGTAATGATAATTAGGTGCTAAGTAGCTGAAGAAGAAAATAAGTGGAAGTTGGAATTTTAACCTATTAGTTACTATAAACTGTATTTAATGAACAGATCCAGCAGGCTCCCATTTTCTTTGTTGTTCTGCCTTGTCTAGTTCTTTCTTTAATTCTTCAAGCCACAAAAGCTTCGATCTCTAGTCAACTTTGTATCATCATCTTCCAATTTTCAAAAATTCACCACCAAAATCTATAAAATCCCCCAAATCACCAGGTCTGTGGAGTCGGAGTCAGAGTTGAGGAGTCGGACTCGGAGGAAATTTTGGGTACCTGGAGCCGGAGTCAGAGTCGGCAAACAATGCACCGACTCCGACTCCTACTAAATTTAGATTGGAATTAAAAAAAAGCAAGTTTAAATGTCCCAATTCACAAAAAGTTATAATTAATGACTTCTCTACTGTAATAAAGACCAATGCATGCAGTGCCTCACGTAACCGCAAAATGAACACGTTAAGTGACCGTGAAGAAGCATGCTTTTCATGTGCTTCACTATATGGCACGCAACGCACAATTAGGAGGGGCAATACTTATACTTTCCATAGTGTTGTGTTCTGCTGTTACAGGGAACGCAGTGCCCATGGGTAACCTAGCCTCTCACTGATAAGGGATTAAGTAAATATGTTTTTTGCAGGACTAGAGACACTTGTATAAGTGAAGGGAATGGAGGGTCAATAGTTCAAGACTGAAGCTGTAAACTATTGGAAAAACTGCTGTCATTCAGCTAAGGCTATAAAAACTTGTAAACTCCGATTGTTAGCTTAAACTTTAAACATGACTATGGGATTCTACTAGGGAAATCATGTTTTATAATAAATGCCCCTTCCTGGATCCTCCCACTGCCCTATCTTCAGCAGCAGATCAGCACACAAAAAGGAGAAGGCAGCAGCTACCACAGTAGTCCTGTGGTAATGACATGTATGTTGCCTTTCTTTCCTTAAAGGAATGTATAAAATACATTCGCATATTAATACAGAGGAGTCGGAGTCGGGGAGTTGGAGTCGGAGTCGGAAGTACAAAAAAACTGAGGAGTTGGAGTCGGAACATTTATCTACCGACTCCACAGCCCTGCAAATCACAGTCCATCAAAAGTCTCAAATTTTGTGTTTCACGGGACTTTCTACTTTGGGTTTTGCCACTCCCATCTCTCTATTCTTTCATGTTCTTTCACTTTCCAATCTATTCTGGGCATAAAAAAACCCAGCCACTACCTCTGGGAGTCTCTGAAAGTGACCTGGAACTAAGCTGTTGAAACTCATCAAAGCATAATCAAAGTGAACTCATCAAACCTTTCAAAGCACTAGAAGGCTGGACAAGAAGCTTGTTAAAGAGAGATCCAATCTAGAAGTAAGGAGAATTTTTTTGACAGTGAGAACAATTAATCAATGGAATAGCTTGTCTCCTGGAATTGTGGGTGGTCCATCACTGCAGATTTTCAAAAACAGACTGGACTACCATTTGACCTGGATGGTAGAAGATTTCCTGTCTTGAGCAGGGGATTGGATTAGAAGACCTCTGAGGCCCCTCCTAGCCCTATAATTCTATGTTCTATGTGATCAAGTGCTAACTTGATAGTATCAGATACAATACTGCCATAGAAACACAGGCAGACAAGCTCCAGAGAAAATAGCAAGCTCTAGTGTTGTACATTTCTAATTGGACTGAAACACCCCCATCCCCATAAGCCTTGGTAAGCATTAGGGCAAGAAAGCCCATCAATAACTGTAATATCAATTTCAATGTCACAGCTCCATGACCTCTCCAAATCATTACAAAAGTAAACTGTTTAACATTAATTCTGAAATTCCAAAAACAATAAGGAATGCAAAAGTAACAACACTTACCACCCCCCATATGATTTACTGTGAGGGAGGGCAGATTTGTCAGCTAGGGGCCATCTTAAAAACACAATTTCAACAACTTAAAGTTAATTTGATTTTAAACAATGACATCACTGTAAAAATGGCAGTTTGCTAATAAAAGATGATCATCAGAAAGAAAATGAAAAATTGAGATCTTTTTTGCCTATATCTAATGCTGTGATCAAGAGAAATAAGCAAATATAAATTAATAGAAATAATGGAAAGCCGATGGAATAAATCCCATGATAAGAATATACTGTTTGTTCAAAAGAAACAAAAGTAACAGGAAGAAAACAGGGGCTGTATTGTATGTTAAATTTATTTAGCCAAGTACGCGTAGGGGGAACATTAGTGTACACTACACATACAATGTTAGAGTTGATACTAAATGAAAGAAAAACTAAGTGTAATCAAATGGATGAAACATCTGGAACAATGAGGCCAAATAAAGTGAACTCCGGCAAGCTGAGAGAAAGCACATGTGCAACAATGAATTATGGCCAGAAATCAAAGGTATTTGTATCTTTTATGCTCACACAACATATCCTATTATTTCTAATCACAAAGAGAAAGAGTAGAAGGATGGCCATTTCCTCTTCTGGTTACTAAATGAATTAATACATAAATGCATTTGCAAATAAGCTGCTAAAAGACATTAGTTGTTCCTATAAAACAGCAGGATTAAAATCTGAAGTATAATTGATACAAATATGTCAGGACAAATAATCAATAAAAGTAATAATCAAAATTAATAAAAAAAATAATCAATTCAAGTTTCTCCTGCTCCTTCTGAAGCTTCATGGGAACTTAAGGAACTGCACAGAACATATCTTCAAAGAGGCACACATAGCATCCAATACTTCACGCACAAACTGGAAAACATTACTTATGACATAAAACTAAGGCAAGAAATCTCTGCTCTGTTTATTTAGATTCAACTGCCTGCTTAAGAAAACAAAAGCATAAGATTTCCTACATGGAAACAAAAATCCAGTATGTGTTTTATATCTATACCATATATAGGAAAACAATTTCTTCATAATTAACCATGATTTATAGTTACTACATAACATCATGAATTGTTTTCATCTATAATAGTTTTCAATTTTCATTGCACATTGTCCTGCCCCATGGTTTTTCTTTCTTTCTGCAAAAGCAGCTTTTATGGTGATAAATGGGATTAGCCTTGGACATACCATAGACGTCTTCTTACAGAGTGGGATTTTAAAGTGAATTTCTATATGAATGCATCCCAAATTTCTATTACCTTCTCCTTCCTTATGCTATCATGTTCAGTTTAGTTATTATCTCTCACAGTTCTGCTACATGATTCACCTTTGTATTTATTTGAGCCTGCATTTTTTCTCTGTTACCTTCCTGTTTATTAACATCATAAAATATAAAATAGGCACTATGAACTACAATTGATAGATGCAATAAGAATTTAACACCCTAGTTCACTTGGGTTTGGTTTTTTTTTGGTGTGTGTGTGATTCTGTGTTACATCATCCATAGTCTTGAATATCAAATTGCTATCAAAAAGATAGCAATTCAAATTAGAAATAAAAGCACAAACTAGCCTGCACAAAAACTAACGCGGATAATGTACTCAAATCTGAGATCAGAAATAATACTTTCAAATCAAGGCTGTACATAACTTAATAAAAGAGAAAGCACAGACTCTTCACCCCCCCCCCCAATAATACAATTCAGCTCCAGTTCTTCAGGTAGAAGCAAAGAAGAAGAAGGAAAAAGAGAGTTAACAAAATCAGCAGTTTCCTTTATGTCGGTTATATCGGCTTTCCACTAATTTTATTGGATGTAATCCTAAATTTGCTTCTTATGGATTAAATTTGTCCTAACAGCTAGAGGAGGCAAGATAGACTCCATTCAAGGACAAATCAATCCAGCATTTAGTCCATCTGTTCTCATAATGGCCAATGAGAAGATTCTAAGGTGTCGACATCTGGGCATGAAGATAACATTCCTTTTCTGATGTTTGACTAGTTATCACTAATGCCAAGAGAGGGGGAGAGGGAAAGAACTGAGGAAACTGTATTCTGGTGAGTGTGGAGATGGCTTTGAAGGACAGAGGGAAGACCCAGTACCATGGCGACAAACAGGAAAATTAGACTGGCCTTTGAAAGTATGCTACAAAACTGCCTCAGACAGCCTCCTCCCTTGTCCCCCAGTTAATTCCCATGAAGTTAAAAAAACGAGGAAGGGAAGTACATTGACATTTGCAGGATTCTGTGACTATCGCTGTTCCAATAAAATTAGCTTTATGTCTATACTGAGTCTGTTTCTTACTCTGGTCTATCTTTACATTACATAAGAAGAGAAAGTCGGAGAGGGGATTTTTGACCTTGCTAGATGCCTTTGGCAAACAAGAAAGAAATGAATAGGTTTCTCCTTCTGAATCTGACTAATAAATCTTTCTTCCAGCTTGCTTATTATGTTTGTTTGTTCCCTTCCATTCATCACATGGGAAATAAGGAGGTGGGATGGATGGAAGATCTACACCCCCCCCCCAATGTTTCTCATTTGTTCTTTTCCTCTATCCATTCTTAGCAGATAGCAGCAACACCAATGTATTTCTTTGGAAAAAAAAGAACCACTTTCCACAAGTTCACTTTGTCCTGGTTTTCAAACAGCTATTTTTTCTGCTGTGAAAATCTGATATACAAGAATCAATGTGCTTTTCATAAACATGAAACTCATTTTACTAGCATTGATTATCTTGAAAAAGAAAAATTGCTGTCTGAGGATATCCATATCCCCAAAAATGAATACTTAGTTCATTACATTTCAATTTCTGAACATGACTGTACTGAAAGATTTGTGTGTGGAATTTAAGTGAAATTTAATAAAACTTGGAAAGGGACGACCAAGAATTTTGCTATATTCAACAAGGAAACCAAATTATACTGAAATATTTTTACTCAAAATATTTTTTTAAAAAAAAAAACTTGTTAAGGCCCTTCAATGAATTCCTACCGTTTGTCCTATCTATGAAGGAAGAATACAGAATCAATATTGATTTATATTCCATTCTTTTGCTACTTTGAGTAACAACTATATAAATACCTTAGAAAGACAAAACAAGAAAAACGCACCCAATCAAGCCAATAAAAAGCCAACAAGTCTGAACTAGAAGCATTTTTTTTCATGAAGAATCAATTTCTTTAAAAAGTCCATTATAATGTATTTTCCACCATCTGAAAGGGTACAATGTGACGCATGTATATTTAATACAAAAGCACTGTCAATAACAAATATATAAAATGCTACTCAACTGTAGTACAATATCTAAAATTTAATGGTATATTCAATATCTATTCTTTTTACAGTACAATTTGAAGCTTGAAATCTTTTGAAATTTAGGACAAGTCCTAAAACTAGATAAAGAGAACCCAATTAAATAAGTGAGCCAAAAGCATACTTGTTCATTTATTTATTGAGACATCTGTGGAGAACAGATGATTTAGGTGTTTTAAGTCATATTTATGCAGAAATATTGAAAATTCAAAAGGATTCACAAACATATAGGCACCATTATATAATTAAAGCTTATTTGCAAGTTCAGGATTGTTATCTACATATTACACCAGAAAATAATTGTTTTATTCACCATAGTAAATACGTTCAGATTCAGCTCCCTATACCTATACTTTTGTAGAATAATGACCAAGCTATATCTCAAAGTAAAAATACAAAGTAACTTTTCTATCTAGTAGATTTTTTTAATCAACCATTTATTATCTAGCAATTTTTGTAAATTACAATTGATAAGAAATTGAAATCAATTAATGTAGAATTGAGGCATTTATTTATTTGCTCTATGACTGCCTATCTCACAGTGACTCTGGATGACTAATGACATTTAGACATAAAATACAATTCCAAACAGCATAAAACTTAAATATATGTAACAGCAATTCAAGTAAACAACTTCACTGATTCCATCTAATAGTCTAAACCAGAGGTGTCAAACTCAATTTCATTGAGGGCCGCATCAGCATTGCGGTTGCCCTCGGGGGGCTGGGTGGGTGCAGCCAAGATGGGTGCGGCCAGGGTGGGTGCGGCCTACTGGGTGGGCGTGGATGGAGTGGGTGTGGCCTACTGGGTGGGCATGGCCAGCTCTACATCGTTTGCGTCAAGGGTGCCTGTGGGGGCTTGGGCAGGAGTGGGACAGATCTGGGGGTCTCTGGCAGAAGGGGGTGGGACTGGGGCAAGCGCCAAGGCATGGTCCATTTCTTCATTCCTCACAAAGGGTGACACCTCTCCAGCATGCATCCAGAGGGCGGGGCTGACATGGCAGAGGCTGGTTCCTTGCTGTTTCTAGACAGCCTTGTGGAGCTAAGACTGAATGCATTTCAGCATAGATGGCCACCACAAAATTGTACATTGGCTCCCGGCCGGCCTGGGCCAGAGCCAAGGCAGCAGGGGCCATTCTCTCACTGTTTCCAGGATGGCTTCGTGGGCCACATGAAACCACTTCGCGGGCCGCATCTGGCCCCCGGGCCTTGTGTTTGACATGTCTGGTCTAAACCGCTCACCTGGAAACACATTCAGGCTTTGTAAAAACTTGGCAGGATTTGGGTCACCCTCATTTTGGGAGGAATAGTGTTCCATAGGGTGTGACCAAAAGACCACATTCTCTGGGTATTGAAAGAGGGCATTACATATAATCAATGGGACCCTCAGAGTTTCTTTCCTGCCAGGCCAAATGGAATCGACAGAAACAACTGGAGAGAGGTAGTTCTGAAAATAACCCAGCACAACCTACAGAGTCCTTTAACAGGAGATAACCACACCTTGAACTGTAGAATCCTTTCAGCTTTTTGCAAGCAAATAACCAAGCTCAGAGAGTAACAAAGACTCCAAAGTTCAACCCTGAGCTACCTCTATTCTCTTCCATTGACATCTTGAACTGTATCCAGAAGCATATTGGCAGCCAGTGTAGCTTACAGAACTGAGATGTAACATGAATGCATTAAAGGTAGCCGCAGGCAGAACATGTTGCAGTTACATGTTGTAATCCATTTAGGAAATGACCAAGACATGATAGATAGATGGATGGATGGATGGATGGATGGACGGACGGACGGACGGATAGATAGATAGACAGACAGACAGACAGATAACTTTTATTGTCATTTTTTATTGTGGGCACAATGGCATATATTAAAAATGAAATTTAGTTGCTTGCTCTCAAACTGCAAACATACATAACACACATTTAAACATATTATATACAACATATTTATAGACCTACACCCTTACATATAAGTAACATATAAGTGAGTGATTGTGAGCAATGCCCACTGCTCCAGGAAATGGATTATATATAGCTTCTTGGGTAATTATTGATATCCCTCTACTTTTATTATCAGTTTATTATCAATCCAATATTGTGTAGTAACTAATCAATTAAACTTCCAGCTCCAATTATATCTCTGCTATTACCATCAGAGATAAAACTTTCCTATATTTCAGTGGCATAAAACTACCATTTTATTACTGCCTGGAATCACTGTGTAGCTGCCAAGACTCACCTTGTAGGGGAGATAGGCGGTATAGAAATTTAATAAATATTAAATAAATAAATAAAAATATTACTCTACAACCACAGTACTTGCTTTCATGAGTCACTTGCCCTCATGTCTGAAGGTATATCATATGTTTTGCAGACAGCTTTCTCTTTTTCTCTTGCTAATCTGAGCCAGTGAGATGATTGCTGAAAACTCCAAGTCTTTCAGAAGTTCAACATACTTGACAAAGGAAGAGTGCTTTGTCTGGAATAAGTCAGGATTTTATAGGTACCTTCACACCTCTAAATCAGCTCACAGTTTATTGCTAGAATGCTAGCTTTTTGAAACAAGGAAAAAAGTATTTCTCTTAAATGTTGGAAGGTCTATAATATTCCATTGGAAATAGGATGCAACAATTTGAATATATAAACTCTTCTGCTCAAATATATTTATGAAGTAAAGAGTCTATAGAAAGTTTTGCTGCAGACAACAATACCGAACTAATGAAAATTTCTGTTTGGTCTATATGTATTGATACATTCATATCAATCCAATTCTCAAAATGGCTGTATGACCCAGCTCCAATATATGCCTTCTTGCACCTACTTGTAATTTCCATGACGTCTGATCTGAATATTCCTTGTGACTAGTATCTAGTGATAACCTTTTATAGGCAATCCTTGACTTATGACCATAATTAGGACTGGAATCTGTCATTGAACAGAGGTCATTAAATAAGGCAGTGGTGGCAAACCTATGGCACGCATGCCAGAGGTGGCACTCAGAGCCCTCTCTGTGGGCATGCACGCCGTCGCCCCAGCCTCGCCTCCCCCCACGGCCCCTTCTTTACCAGAAGCCCCCTGGAGGAGAGTCGTCCCTAGACATGGCCTGCGGGAAGCAGCACAGCCAAGCACATGGCAGCCGGGCAGCAGGGATAAGACTCCACCCTCGTGCCCCAGATGATACTACGGGGCACGGGCAGAGAGCATGGCCACCAAGGTGCTGCAGGGCTGCCTGGGCGATCTGCAGCGGGCCATGCAGGTGGGTTGCCCTGTGGGCAGGCGGGGGATAGAGCAGGGGCAGGCAGGGTGGGGGGTGGAGCGGGTGGGGGCAGAGTGGGAGTGGGGCAGGGCAGTTTTGGGGCACTCAGTCTCTAAAAGATTCGCCATCACTGAAATAAGGTCTCCATGTGACCACTTTGCTTAACAACTGCAATCCTGACGGTCCAAGCTTTGTTCCAGCAGCCTGCTGTGGGATTTCCCTTCCCCTCCGAGTGTGGGAGAGAACTCTTGCTGTGGACTGCAGAAATGAAGCTTGGATCTTGAAGATCTGATCTCCACTCCTCCAGCCTGACAAAGAATGTCCCCATCTGTGCACAAAGGGGAGGAAACAGCAGCTTTCCTCCTAGTTTGCTCATTGACTTTCTGAGGAAGCCATCAGAGAAGACTGCAAATGGTAATCACATGACTGCAAGGCACATGGCAACCAGCTGTAAGCGAGACTAGGTTGTCAAACACCAAGATCATGATCAGGTGACCTTGAGAGAGTGGTGGTGACATTTTTCAACAGCCAGATCATGAAAGCACCTTCATAAAGCATCTTTCTGAGTTGCCAAAACTTTCAAGTAGTCATTAAATGACAGGATGTAAGTTGAGGACAACCTGTATTATAAATTTGCATGCCATTTTAAATGTCTTATATGGTTGTTTTTCTCTATTCAGATACAGAAATTTACTCTTTGTGAAAGCACTCCTTATTGCATTAAGGCAGGCATGTCAAACTGCCAGCCCGTGGGCCGGATGCATCACGCCGAAACTGTGCCCACCCCATTGACATCACGTGACGTCGCAAATTTGACATGCCTGCATTAAGGCAATTAAATTTTGGGAACATGCCAATTTGGCAAGGAGCTTGGAGACCTCCTATACTCTGTTCAACAAGAGTAGTGATATAGTTAGGGGTTTGATTCATTGTGCAAGAACTTTTGTGATTTGAAGGATGAGAATAAATCTGGACCTAAGACAATAGGAAATGAAAAAAGCAGGTATGTATAGCATGAACTTCAAATCATGTTTAAGTAAACAAATCTGACAATCACTAAGCTTGTTCAAAAATGCATATATCATAACTATTTCACCCAAATATAACTTACTTTGCTCTTTTGGCCATTTCATTGCCATCCCATCGTGGACTATAGGGATAGTTTTTCTGGGCTTGAGAATATAGTTCTCCACTATTTGTAAAATGATAGACAGACTGAAATGTCAAAGTTGGCTGATCCCGAGGAAAGTACAGTGGCAAGTCAACTACAAACAAAAAAGAAAAGAAAAAAAATACATAAGCAATTTGTTTTCTTTCTTGATTTTTATCATCTTATATTAACAATATGCACGAAAACGTGTACATTAAAAATATTTTAAAATCTGACAGGTGCTTAAAAGATGCTCAATTTACAGGTTGTTCAGTTTTTTTTTTAATATTTAATCATATTTTTTGCCAGATTTGTTGCACAAAAATAAAATGGATAGATCAATTTGAATTTATCGTTTTAATGGACACCTGTTTAAATTTGAAATGTTTCTGAAATACGCTAAGCATACTATATATAAACAAAATAAAGCACAGATAAAATTTAATTAGACAATATGATTTGCTGTCTACCTATGGTAAAAACATAGCTGGGGATAGAGATGGGCATACTATCTTATAGATGGAAACTGCTGGGGTTTTTTATATATCAGATGGGCCTGAAGTACTGTATTTTTAGCTTTTGTACATGTCCACTAAGCATGATATAATGTCCCTTCACATTGTTCATATTTCCAAAATACTTCTGAAGTGCCTTGATATATTCTAGATAATTTTTCTAGACTACAGTGCTACTTTCTGAGAGATAAATAAATCTAGCCCTTCCCAGTCATTGTGCCTCTAAACTTCAACAACAATGTGCTATTCAGCTATAGTTCTTACTCATTCTCCTTGCATATTCAGTTTCTCTACTGGGCTACAAGGTTGTCTTCATCATTTTATTGCATATGACAGGTGTTTTTTATTATTATTACTTTTTGCAGGTGTTCCTGGCATAGGTGATCAAAGTTATGTTAATAAAATATTCTGAGTTAATTTAGAATACTGGTGCATAGCATTAAACCAGTATTATTTTACTAGACCCACAAGACAAGCCTTAGGTTTACATAATTATCATTACTGTATTCAGTTATGATAGATAAGGCTTTTTTGAAATAAGGGAGACAACAAATTATTTGGTTCAGTTTTGAATGAATTTTCCCAAGAACTCTTTTATGTGAACTGAAAACAACGTATCAACCTATTTTTTTATTTACACAGAATCTTATAGATTAATTTCTCAATTCACTGTTGTAATACCCACAGTTTGAATATATTAACATGACAACTTATAACCATCTTCCATTCATTGAAAAACAATGTTATAAAGCCTTAAGTAGTTATTTTACATTCGGGTGTCCCTTGAGACATCAGTTCCAGTGTAACACTGCAAATAAAGAACAAAAACTTGGATATATAGAAATTGAGGGATTAGGTTCCAGAACCTATGATTCTCTTCTTCCTCCCACAAGCACCTTTTCTCTCTTTCTTCTGTTGTGATTGTCTGTGTAATATACCTGAATTTACGTAAGGTGTCTCTGGGTCTGTCCAGTTACGAGGTTCCATGTGACTTTCCTACAGCAGCTGGCTGATAACAGAAGGAATCACCTTACTCACAGTTAACCTGTCATGCTAACTTCTCTAGCCTAAGTTCTTTTACAATTTGGGGGGAGATGTTTCTTGATCACATCATTGGACACTACTGCTATCCACAGACTGGCTGTGTAATGCTCAATTACCACAAATGTTCAGTGAACAGCTAGTGTCCAGTGACACAATTGAGAGTTGGCTGAGAGTAGTACTGCACACAGTACTGATGTCCAGTGGCATAACTGAATGGCTCAGACCCCAGTATGTGGCATCAGTTTGATTCTTTCCATTGTCAGCCAAACAAATCCCTTGGAAGAAGGCAGCCAGCTGTTGTGAGGAAGTTATGGAGGAGTCCCACAACTGGCAAATACAACCCTGACCAAGTGAAAAGATCTACAACTTACAACCGCATGGAAGTCCACAAGCCAATGATATTCATGCCCAAGGAGCAGCAGCAAATATAGGCATGCAGACAAACTAGTCATAACCCATACAAAACCTACTTTTCAGATGTAAAAAATCCTTTCTATCATTTTCTATTTTAAAAAATCAATAGATATGAAAAAAACATTTATTTATAGGTCAAAGTGTGGTCTTTAATTATCAGTTGTGGATATATAAAACAACAGATAATGATACTATGGATGAGACCTACCTACTTTGGGGGGAGGAAGAAGGAAAAAAAAAAAGATAAATAAAAAAAATTCAATTTATAATGGGAACTCAAGAATTCCAACATTAAGAAATATATCTTCAAGGGTTCTGATAGACATTTTGCATTTTATCTTTATCTTTTATCTTTGCCAGCAGTTACTTTCCATAAATATATTTTCTTTTCAGATTTAGGATTACAGCATGTTCTGCAAGGAAGTTATTACCATATATCTCAGGAATGTCATTTGAACTCCAAAACATATTTCGATATAGTTACACTAGTGGATAATGTGACTTGATAAATTATCCAGTAACCATGTATATACAACAACAGCCAAGCAAAATATTTTATTGGTATATATATACACATAAAACCATGGAAAATGTATCCTTTCTTTTGAATCTTGATAAATAAATTCTACTACTAATTTATATTTGGGAACTTAAGAATCAAATTCTAATATGGATGGAATTAGCTGATATAAAATAATATTTAAAATTCCACTTAAACAAATGAAGTGTAAATATGTATAATACATAGCTACTGGTAAGCACAAAACTACATGTGTATATCTGAATAAGGTGTGGCTGAGATTGTTTAAAGAAGGAAAAGCAAAAAAAGGAAAGTGCAATTGTAAGATATTTGGGAATTAGAGTAAAGTGTCCTAAAATGGATTTCCTGATGGCAAATTATGTTCCAGCCTGAAAGGAAATAAGATCATGATTCCAAGAAGGAAAGGAAAAAAAACTTTACAAAATCAGCACAGAAAAGTTTAAGATTTTTAAAAATATGAACTCTTTAATACTTACTGAACATATTGAGATATAGGACCATGCATATAAATAAAATAAAAGCCTAAAGAATGCTCTAATCAATAAATCAACCTCTTTGCATAGCTGTAAATATTTTAAAATATTTTTAAAAGTAATTTATTATCTGTTATTAATTATTTTATCTTTAGTAACAGGTGGAAACTTCAAGCAATTCAACAAATGTGTATTGGACAGTCTTTACGTATAACAATCATACTTTCAATCATACAATCATGATCATTAGAGACGATGATGAAAAATGAAAAGTCACTAAACAGACAATCTAAAAATGCTGAATTCAGAGTAACTTTTTCTTACTGGGGTGTAAGTAACCTATTTACCTTTGCAAGAATTGATACATACACAATATTTCTCCCAACAAATTAATCAATATTAACTATTTCTGTACATATGCAGTTGGAAACATATGCATAGAGTGGGGCTATAAAAACAGGTAAGGCATCAATTAATTGTTTATTTATTCATATGGAACTTATTTTAAACAACTTTTCTTCTATAAAGGCTGGACTATTATACAAAGAAAAGGTTGCTTTAGGAAAGGAAATTATTTGCCACACTGAAAAGATAGCTGGAGTACACCCCATTTGCAGTTTCACCGTTTTACAATATCCTGATCCAAAGTTGCTTCTCCTTGAAGTGAGCATACATTGCTAGAGTTCAGTTAGATGAAGCTATACAATGTGTATATATACTGTAGCACAGTGATGGCGAACCTTTTAGAGACCGAGTGCCCCAAAACTGCCTCTGCTCTGCCCCCGCTCCCCCCCACCCTGCCCCTAGCCCGGCCCGCCCCCATCCCGCCCACCCACAGGGCCATTCACCGCCTCCATGGCCTGCCGCAGATCGCCCAGGCAGCCCAGTAGTGCCATGGTGGCCACGCCCTCCGCCCACAGCATCAACTGCGCATGATGGGGCGTGAGGGCGGAGTCTTGTCCCCGCTACCCAGCTGCCATGTCGTTGGCTATGCTGCTCCGCGTGGGCCGCGCTCGGGGGCGACTCTCCTCCAGGGGGGCTGCTGGTGAGGAGGGGGCTGTTGGGGAAGGCGGGGCTGGGGCAATGGTGCACGTGCCCACAGAGAGGGCTCTGAGTGCCGCCTCTGGCACGCGTGCCATAGGTTCGCCACCACTGCTGTAGCAGAAAAGATTGTTAGAACATAGAATAACAGAGTTTGAAAGAACATCAGAGGTCTTCTAGTCCAACCTCCTGGTTGAGCAGGAGACCCTATACAATTTCAGACAAATGGTTGTCCAATCTCTTTTTGAAAGAGCACCCACAACTTCTGAAGGCAAGCTATTCCATTGGTTGATTGTTCTCACTCTTAGGAAATTTCTCCTTAGTTCTAGGTTGCTTCTCTCCTTGGTTAGTTTCCAACCATTGTTTCTTGTCCTGCCTTTAGGCGCTTTGGAAAATAGCTTGACTTCCTCGTCTTTGTAGGTGCCTCTCAAATATTGGAACCCTGCAATCATTAACCATGATCTTTAACCATGAGAATCAATTGCTGGAGCTAGATCTATCAGCAAGGCACTGCTTAGGTTTTAATCCTTTTGTGTAATATAAAACAATAAGAGTTAATTCCACGATAGTGTTAAGTGATAGATTGTATCTCTGGAGAAGTTACGAGAGGTGGCTGAGAACTCTCAACTCTTGTGTTAGCATCCATTATAACACCATGATGGAAATTATTATCAAACTGCCTCTGCTTGGAGACAGAAATGACAACTAAAATTTGAGATTAAAATATCTACTGTTTCATTCTTGGCTAACAACATAATTCTGCCATTATCTAAAGTGATTTATCAGTTAGCAATGTACTTTTGTAGCATTATTCTGAAAGTCTAAAAAGCAAAAGCTCTGTTCTACTCTGTAGGGTCAACCCAACCTCCTAAAATCTGGTTATAGTTTTGAGGTTAGGGCTTACTTTGTTGTTTGCCCTTTGTAATTAAAGTTCATAATTTTTTTTATGTTTTTTCTCGTTTTTTAAAAATTATTTTTCTCATGTACTGCATGTTTCTTAAAAGGCAGCTAAATAGCTATGTACAATTCATATAAAAGTGATATGTGGTAATAAACTTCAGTAAAGACAAGTTAATATCTGCGGTGTTAGTTTCATTTATTTTTTTCCTGAAGAATCTCCTTTTTTCTTGATTTTTTTAAGTATCAGACCAACTGAAAGGTATTAATAGCATGTTTAAAAAACTTTTGTTCAAAAAGTCAAAAGCTTTCTTTTAAAAGCTTTGCTTTTTAAAAGCTGTAAGTACATAGTATTGAAGTCAAGTTTAAAAGCACAACAGAGACAAAACTGTTAATTCATAGAAGCTTTCATTTGCTATGATTAGCCTTTAAGCAATTGCTGTAATTTTCTCCATAGAGGAACTATTTCAAAAACTAAGGAACTGAGAAGAAAAAGGATACTTCCAGTTAACAGGACATTGTAAGAATTCAATTATGGGTAGTTATGGATAGTTGAGTGGACATAACTCAGTTGTTTCTTTCCTACTATCTCCCTCCACAACACACCTACTCTCAGGAGTGTCTACAAGATATGGTTAAAGAAAGGTAAAGATCATGTTGCCACAACTGTGTAATCAAAATTCCACCAGATTTTTTGGGGGGATATATTGCAAGTACAACTAACATAAGAGGAACAGTAGAGCTTTGTGGTCATGTTGACTTTTTCAACCACCAACCCCATGAACATCTCTGTATATCCTATGACATTTCAGCTGACTTGTCCCTGGCACTTTGCACCTCTACCACTTTTTCTGAGAACTTCGCTTCTCCTGATTTTAGACCCAGGATGACTATTTCTCTTCTTAGTTCCAAATTATTTTTCAGTTTTTTTCCTCTTCCCTCATTAATTAAAATATACCCAGTATTTATTTCAAATACTTTCCAGAAATCTGTGGTTGCTGGAATTCAGCAGGTTATATGTTGTTATGTAATATGTTATATATTACATATATAAATGAATAAATAACTGGTTTTTATACAGGGATCTTTCCTCTGAATAATTCAAGATGGTGTATGCATGTATGTATCTTGAATGTGATATGCGCACGCATACACACATACAGAGCTTCCCATTTATTCTAATAACCTATAGGCTGTGTTACAGTGCTGGATCACTAAGTGCTTAATAGCTGATTGAATTTGGCTCTCATGTAAACATTATTATTCAAATTCATGAAGCCTGATCAAGTTATATGAGCAAAAAAAGCAGGTCCCTCCCAAAATTTCAACACGAGGAGGAGCAGGGGAAAGAAATGCAAGAGAGGTTTATGTAAAAAAAGCAGCTTTTGTTTTATGCACACAAGTTATAGGAATTTGTAGTAGCAAGGTAGAAAAAATAGAGCTATTAAATAGAGAGAATCAGTGGTGGGATTCAACCAGTTCGCACCACTTCAGCAGAACCGGTAGCTAATTTTTTGTTGCCCAGGCCCAGAATGGACTTCCGGAAGTGGTATCCACACAGAGAACCGGTTGTTCACATATTTGAATCCCACCACTGGAGAGAATGCTTCGCAATACAAGGCACGGTGTGACGGACGGGTATGATATGAAACAATAAACAGAAAAATAAGAATGGGTTCAAGTTTAGAGATAAAAGCAAAGCATTTGTGACAGACACAGAAGGCGCTAAACAACCAGAACAACTTTAAAGAAAGCATCTATTGATTTGAATGGAGTGAATAGGTTTAGGCAATAGAAACAGTGATAAACTCAGGGGACTGAGATAAAAAAAAATGGTTCTGATCAAACACGCTGACATCTGCATGAAAAAAAATACTTAATCATTTATATAATCCTTCCATGCAGAATACACATGAAAATAAGACTGTTGAACTTTACTAAATCATCTGCAGGTTTTATAAATCTGACAGATTGAAAACACTGCTTCAGCAACTCTGTTCAAAACTGGAAATACTATTTCCAAACACATATTGACTCACAGGTATTTCTGCAGACAATAGATGGAGTGACTCATATCTGTAAATTCCTGGAAGTACCAATAGACCCTTTGCTTAGTCATTTATTAAGGGATGCTCAGTTTGCAAGCTTTGCAAGCCATGATAAAGGAATCTATCTTAATATCGGCTTAAAAAAACATTCCAAGTAACCCAAATCTAGACTCTAAAAATAACCTCACATTATGTGAGTCACCTCACTAACAGGTTTACACAAGTTCGGTGCCAAACAGTGATATCTCATCAGAAAAACTTAATTTTATTGCAATTCTAAGAATATAAAGGAAACAGACAGGTTTTAAGAATAGAAACGCTTTTCTGGGAGTATTTTCTGCAAATCTATTACACTTAACATTTCTCAACTGTTAATTTTAGGACCCATCTTTCTTTCTATATTAAACCTTCCAATTGTTACAAAGGTTAGACATAGATTATACATAAACAGTGATCTCTGCTGGTAACTATGAATTGGAAAGTGAATACTGTTTGTCATAAAAAAAAGTCATGCAATATACTATGGAAATCGCAAAGTGACAATATTGTAGGAACTGATTAAAATTTCATGCTAATTTCATTTGTGATAAAAAATAATTCTAACGTAAAAAAAAAAACCCTACTACTAGAAAATGTTAAAAGCATTTTCAATTACGCAGTTATCAGGAAGGGAAAAGGAAGGAGAGGGGAAATAGAATAACTGCTTCACACAGAGACGAAGCCACATCTGTTCTAACAAATTCAGCATCCATTATCTGAAATGTCCAACTCATTTTAAAGCAATAATACCAGTTAATGAAATACTAATTGCAAGAGAAACTATGCCAAAGTTAAGTATTCTTATCTATCCCATCCTCCCTTTATTAGTCTAGGAACTTCAGTGGCAAGACAACCTGCTCTCGTCTTCTTGTTAGACGAGCCAATTAAGCCAAAATATTTCTCCTTTTTCTTTTTTTTATCTCATCCTACAAGGCATATCAATAATTTGACTGATAACTTTGCAACATGCAGCCCACCCCCTTTCGTGTGCAAATTACTGTTCACAAATTTAATCTTGAGGGTTTCACTCATGGAACCACATTCATCTAGCACAGCTATTCCAAGTTGTGAAAGAACTACTAAACCAAGGACATAGTAAGCTGTGGAAAACAAAGCAAACTGTCTGCCATGACAATGTTTCTAGACTATTGTGTAGATAAAATAATTTCCTTCATCTCTGAAGTCTGGGACTTCATTATAGTAGTTTGGGAAATATAGGATAAAATATTTACACACTTGGCTTGATCTTCCTGGCTAACTGAAAAAGTCAAGACAAATCAAGGACCAGAGATTGCTAACCAGGAAAGAGTCACATCAGATGGAAACATTTAGGCAAGAATTACTCAATTTATCCTACCATGGTGAACAATTTTTGATAAATTTTCAATCTGTCTCTTTGAACCAGATAGGGAAATATGTGGTAGAAAGGGGTGGATTTAACTGGATAAAAACAACTCATTTCATTTAACTTTAGTTCTAAATTATAACAGAAAAAGTTTCATTAACTTGACAAACGATACACAATCAATTCAGATGAAATCACACATAGCTATAGTGACATATATTTTAACTACACTAGGTTTAGGTTTAATTAAATTTATACCCCGCCCTTCTCCTAGCGGACTCAGGGCGGCTTACAGCAAGTTAAAAAACAGACAAACCTTACAAAATACTAAGTTTAAAATACAATTAAAATGAAATATTGATTTTTTGCCGTTTCTTTTTAAAATTATGTTAAAAACCAAATTAAAATCAAATTAAAATCAAATTAAAATATCCCTTAGGCCAGTCCCGCTAGCTGGAATAGCCATGTCTTGAGGGCGCGGCGGAAGGAGGGCAGATCCGGAATGACCCGGATCTCTGGGGGTAATTCGTTCCATAGGGAGGGGGCTCCAACAGAGAAGGCCCTCCCCCTGGGGGTCGCCAGCCGGCACTGTCTGACTGACGGCACCCTGAGGAGACCCTCTCTGTGGGAGCGTATCGGCCGATGAGAGGTAATCTGTGGCAGAAGGCGGTCTCGGAGATAACCAGGTCCGA
>NW_015387186.1:18426-35854 GCF_001527695.2 Protobothrops mucrosquamatus | reverse complement strand
ATAGGTTTATTCTGGAATGTTTTACATGTAGTTACTGTTGAATCTTTGGAAACCACTAAAAGTTCAAACGCAGTAGCCAGAATACATTTGTTGTCATACAAATCTTTTCCAGGAAGAATTCAAAATGTTGACAACGATTTTTGAATTGAATGATATAAGTCCAGGATATTTTAGAGACCACATTCTCCATACCAGCCTACCCAAGTTCTAAGATCTTCAGAATGATTAACTGGAATTGGAGTTGATGAAACAAAAGATATCTTTGTGGCTAAATTTAAACTGTGGAATTTTTAAGCAGATCCATCAATTCTTGGATTTTTTTCTATATCTGTATAAGATTTATAGTTAAAAGAAAATAGAAACAAGGATTCAGGGGAAAAGCATCCTTCTATGAAATTGGAAAACTGCAATCAGAATAGGCAATGTAAAATCAGGCTGAATAAAGTAAAATAAATAAAAATAAAAAGTAAAATAAGTAAGCATAAAGGAGTTTATATGTACATTATTATATACATGTGATTCTTTGCTAGAAGCCATTCTTATGATTTGTTTGTATAAAAAAATGACAAGATTTGTAGGAAAAAAATAACTATTTTTGTCTCATCAGTGTAAACATTGATTCTTTTCTACCAACAAGTGATCTGGACAACAGCAAAAATAGGAATCAACTAAATGAACATAATACAATAAGACTGGAAAGAACTTGTGGTAACTACCCAATTGTTGCAGAGATGCAGAAAGCTCTAAATAGCTAGCAACATTTTACCAGCAATTTTGTTGTAGAATTGGTAAGTTATTCATTGAGGGAGATGGGCAGTTTAGAAATATGAAATATAAATAAAAATAAATAAACATATCCTATGCATATAATATCAAGGTCAAAAGCCTAAAAAAAGATCCTACTAAATTTCATTAATAAACTATTATATTTTGGTCTTCCATTCAGCAAATCTTTGAGCGATTTCAAATTATCACTTTTGGATTTAGAATGACAGCACACCAGGGTCACAATACATAAGAATCATACATTATAAAACTGTCTGTTTTTTTATAATGCTTATTGCTGCATGCTTCAAGTATGCCCAATAGGCAGTACACCAGAGATGCTGCTTGAAACTAACCCAGATTATATTATAAACGTAGCTCAATGTATATTATAAAAAGAAAAGTAACTGAATAAAAAACGTGGTGACATCTTGTTAATAAATAAACTACTAAAAGAAAAGAAGGAGGAAACAGAGTTTCTATTTGTGCTGCTTTCTATTACAATAACTGGACAGTATTCATATTCTCCCCTATTTACAACCTGGAATTGTCTTCCATTTGTATAAATCTCATCCTCTTTAGTTAAGATTACATTATTCAAAGCAAATATAAGATGATAACACAGAAGCAGTTTTGCTTTCCCTTCAATTTTTTTTTACTAAGTGCTTCTCTAGTTTAGTTAGTCATTCACTAAGTAATTATTCCAATAGTAGAAAATATATGTAGTTCTGTGTTGAGCTGGTGCTTTCAACTAAGGACTCAAACAGCTCAAACAGTCAAGCTCAGAGAGCACCAAGTACTCCACTACGTAATCAGTTGTGGTATAGGAAAAAATACTTCTAAGAGTAGCAAAGGTAACCATAACCTATATATTTTTCTGCCATGGAAAAATTAGAAATCTAATCAAAAACTTATTGATTTGAAAAGATTTACTTCACAATTTATTTCCTGGAAAATACACTGAAAGGTGTAACTTTTAAACAACTTATAGAACAAAAATAAGTTTAACTAGTACAGCAAAATATCTGATAGTCTCCCATGATATCAGTAATAAAATGGTAAAATATGGGCTAGATGATACACCTGTTAGACAGATTCTTAACTGGTTGAATGACAATACCCAAAGAATCACAGGAAAATTCACAGTAAGTTATTGTTCTAATCTTCACAGGAACCATTTGAAATATTGTGTTAGATACTGGGCATAATAGTTTAAAAAAAATCAACAAACTGAAGCAATTTCACAGAAGGGCTAAATGAAAGGTGAGCAGAGTGCAAATGAAATCTTATTAGGAACAGTTAAAGTACTGGGTATGTTTAGCCTGGAGAAGAGAACCAAAAGAGACATGCTAGCAGACCTCAGACAGCTAAAGCAGTGTCATCTAGACAAGGGATTGGATTTATTCTCTCTTGCTCCAGAGGTCAGGACTAGGATCAATCAGTTGAAATGTCAGGGAAGTAGGTTTGGGTTTGATTCTAAAAGGAATTTCCTGATCTTTAAAAGGTATCAATCAATGGAAGTGGTGGTGGTGGTGGTGGTATAGGAAGCATTTTTCACCTGAAAAAAAATCACATAGAAACTGCACACAAACAAAGGCAATGGGCTTGCAGTCCTGTTCTTAAAACCAAGTTATTTACAAGTAAATCTCATAGACTGAGTGTAAATATGACATTAAAATAAAATGAGTTATCTTGGTAGCCATATGCAAGTTGTTTCATACTCCCTTTTTCTAATTTGGTTTATTTTGTACTTCAGAATCTAGCCTACTAGACTTGGCATTTCCTGATGGTCTTCTATCCAACTGTTAACCAGGCCCAACTTTGCCAAGTTCAGTTTAGGGTATATGACTTTGTTGATATTTCACATTAACTCTGAAGTCTTGTAACAAAAGAGTTACCCAGAACCAAATGAATTAATCTCTACACAATATTTATATGTAAAGTGGATATTATATTCTGAGGAATGGCATTATTTTGCTCTTTTTTGTTTTTGTATATATGATTTTACATATAAACTCCAAAAGCAGATGAATCGTGATTTACAATAAATACACTAAAATAAATTAAATGCACAATATTTTGTTCAACCCATAGATGTAATGTATTTCAAAAAGATCTGAAAACGTTCTTCTAGTATTTACACTGTGCTTCCAAAATTATTTTCTTCTACTTTTACAGATAGCAATTAGTACTTAAGATCCTCCAAGTATTACCTTGAAACAGTATTTACACTCCTAACTTTAGAAGAGGTTTGAAAAAAACACTAACATTCATTTGGTATCTAAGGCTTTCATTCCAATATTGTGGCATTATTTTCTTTGCTATCATTAGATGTACTCAAAACATATGTTTCTACGGTTGCCATTCACATTTGAAACAACAAATATGAGAAGAAATATGCTTGTTATTACTGCAATTTTCTTGTATAGCATATTACACCAGAGCTACATATTTCAAGGTATGACTATTATATATAGAGACAATTACTCATCAAACCACAAGACTGAAAGATCTGCCTATAATATTTTTTCTTATATTTTAATTTTTATGACTGCATACCTAATAAGAATTTGGGAGTAAGCCCTTTTGTCATCAGTAATACAACAAAGAACAATCTGGCCAGTTGCTGAGGTGAGAAACAAAGGGAGACATATTTGTGGGCTTCTAGAGACAAATGTACTCCTCTTTGTATGAAAGATGATATTTGAGAACTTTATTTTAAACCCAGGAGTTTTTTCTGTGTAAATAAAAGGCAGAGTTCATTTAGACATAATTATAGCTATACAGAAAAGGAATAAGTCAGTTGTGAGGAACCTGTGGCTATACTAGATAAAAACAGCCATACTCAGGCCAAGGCTATCTTGGCTCAGTATTTTGCTTCTCACATTTGAGGCATTTACCAGCAAAAAAAGGAAAAGAAAAAAGGGAAAAAAAGGGAAAGACATAATCCTTTTTTTTAATCAATGTTGTCCTGCAACTGTTGTGTGTGCATGTGTGTGCCTGAATCAGTTTTGACTCCTAGTGACTATCTGGACTAGAATCTGCAGTTTTCCTGGCAAGATTTCAGAAGTGGTTTGCCATTGCCTCTTCCCTACGACTAACAGAGAGAGACTGGCCCAAATGCACCTAGTTGACTTTGTATCTAAGAGTAGGTTTTTCTCCTGGTTTCTATCCTGGCCCCTTAACTACTACCCTAGACTGGTTCTCTCCTGCAACTTTTGCTTGGAGGCATACTGCTCCCAGTTCCGAGGTAACATTAATTCTTCCACACTAATAGTCCTTGACCGATCCATCCTTCTTAAATTTACTCAATTCCATTATAAAACTAGTCACTCATCTGTTGATGAATTTTACAAGTTAATTATATACTTTGTATAGAAAAGTTGTTTTGTTTCACATGTTCTCCAAATCAAATTCATTGGATGGTCCTTGGTCCTAATGTTTTGACAGAGGGAGAAAAAATTATTCTTGTCCATTTTCTCTATCCATGCTTTATTTTATGTTCCTCAGGTATATCTTCTCTCAAATTCCTTTTTCCAAAACTAAAGACTCTGAAAATCCTAGTTTTTTTCAAAGAGGAAGGAGTTCGAGCATATACAAACGTAACAATAAATGTGTATGAGGTTATTATGAGAATATCATGATATATAATATTATAATAAAATATATAATTTAATCCTAATAATCTCCAGCATGAAACTTACTTTTCACACTGCAATATAATGAGCTGACATCTTTGTTGAATTATCTACAATGACTGTAAGATCTTTTTCTTGATTAGTTATGGACAGTTACTGTAAGACCAACCAGTATATATGTGAAATTAGGTCGTTCTTTTCTTTTTGCCTCCCTCCACCCCCGTGCATCACTTTATATTTAAATTAATTTTATATACTATTTGTCTGACTGTTCACCCTATCAACAGTTGGCCCTACTATTTATCTTTACCCTTTGGTTCACAAATTCTCAACTACCTTTCTTCTGTAAAAACAAGCTGGTGAGGACAGGAAAGACAGAAATGTTATATAAACAGGGCACAGATTCTCTAATTTCCGCTCCTATTCCAGTTTCCCAGCCTTTTTGCTCCAAAGGTCACATATTGCTGACTCTTACCAGTCCCACCCATTGCAATAAATGCGAGGAACACTGAGAACTGTTCTTTAGTATGATGTACTTCAGGTCAGATTCCCCAGCTCAGGATTAGGTTAAAAAATTGACTTCCTTTCAGCTGAGAGAGGTCAAAAGGACTTACACTTTTAATGAAAGCTTAATGGGAAACCTCTCTCATTATAGTAAATAGTATCTATTTTATAGAATTTTGAAGCAGATGGAAGCACTGTAACATTTTTCTATGTGTGTAAAAATCATGTTTTATCTGTGAAAAAAAAACAGCTATTGAAACATTAAAGACTGGAGATATATGTATTAATGCTTCACATTAGGAGATAGAATCTTCAGAAAGTAATTAACTATTTAAGATGCTAATTTCAAGGTTAGTTTTCCCCACTTCTCCCTCACTCCTTTGGAAACTTCAACTGTGGAAAAGGGTTTTTACAACTGATAAAAGCTGCTACAGCTTTTGTGTATCATTTACTTTAGTTACTTTCTATGAAAAAAACTTAAGACAAATTGGACTGATATGCTATATTTGGATAGATTGAAAAAGAAATACAGGTAGTCCTCAATTTACAACCACAATTAAGCCCAAAGTTTATGTTGCTAAGTGAGACATTTGTTAAGTGAATTTTGCCCCATTTTAGATCGTTTCTTGCCACAGCTGTTAAGTGAATCACTGCAGTTGTTAGTAACACAGTTGTTAAGTGAATCTGGCTTCTCCCTTGACTTTGCTTGTCAGAAGGTCACAAAAGGTGATCACATGACCCCCCCCCCACACTGCAATCGTCATAAATATCCGTCAGTTGCCAAGTGTCTGAATTTTGATCACATGACCATGGAGATGCTGCAAGGGTTTTAAGTGTGAAAAACTGTCGGGGGTCACTTTTTTCAGTGCCTTTGTAACTTCAAATGATCACTAAACTCTTATAAGTTGAGGACTACCTCTATACTCCAGTAAAAATATATCCAATCTCATGATTCACATTACAGCAGTTATTTTGTCCATGCAAAAAAACACAACATCAAAAATATCATATTATTAAAGTGAATTAGAAACTAGGTCAGTCAAATATGAATACTTGGTTTGAAATTACAGGCTTAACATTCATTTGGTCAGCAACTGTTCGAAGCTGGAATAGTACTGGAAAAAAAATGGACTTGTGAGTAGTCCTTGAATTTACAACTATCACGGTGCCCCTGAGTCACATGATAAAAATCCAAGCCAGCACTTAAGACTGTCTCCCTGCCTCTCCCCCACAGCTGAACTTCTTCATTTTCACCTGCCTCCCTTCTGCTGGGGTCACCGTCCTAGCCACACAGAAGGTACCGTGTCTCTAGGGCTTCTTGAATCCTCTCCCACTTGGCAGTAGTCATCCCTAGTTCTGTTGTGCCTTGCCAAACACCCGAGCACTCTCCCTTAGCCCCTCTGCACTCACACCTTGCTGGCCAGCTGCACAGCCTCCCCCATTGGCAGCTGCCACTCCAGCCCCACTGTACCAGCCAACCGTGCAAACTTCTGCACCATCCCCCTCCTGGTAGCAGCCACTTACCTGCCTGCTGGTCTGCTTGCAAGCTGCCTGGAACTTGCAATTTCCTGCTGGCTTCCCCAGTAACTTTGGTTGTTGGAAGCTGGCCGAAGATGTGAGGAGTACCTCTTAACAATGGCAATGGGGTCTGCAGGAATTGCTGTCACTAAGTGATGCTGTCACAGGATGTTGCACTTTATGACTGCATTACTTAGTGATGGAAATTCCCAATTGCTGTCATTAACTGAGGACTATCTTTATGCCAATAGAACTATTGGCTTTTAAGAAAAAAAATCTTTAGAATTTTATAGATGTGGGGCAGGGGATGAGGTTGGGGCCCAGTAAAATGATAGGTTGATATGGTGGAGAGGGTTATTCCAGGCAGTGTGAGTTTATATTGTGATTGTTTGGACTTTTTTGCTCTTGTATTTATCTTGTGAGACATCCGTTGTTGTTTTTATAAACATAAACTATATAAATATTTTAAATAAATGTGTAACTATAATATTGAAAACTATAAATAGTTACACATACATTTTAGACATGCATTAAAAGCTGTGCTTTGTTTATTAAGATTTCATGGGATACTGAGGCTTTTAAGATAATTCAAAATATAATATAAATCTATATCTCTAGCTATTTTGGACATATAACAAAACGCGCTAAAGGAACCTATTAAATGAAATATAATTAAAAATATATTAAATTTGGATCTGCAGGAATGAATGTGTAATTCATGAGCTCAAAGAACATCCATATAGATAAATGCAAATATACATGCTTACAAATGTTGAAAGGCCTAAACTGATTAGGATATAATTGTTCACTCTTGTGAATGCCCTGTTTGAGTTATCACTAAAGACAGATGAACCAACAGGAATTCTATTTATTAGAGATTCAGGCCTATCTGTTGTAACTACAGAAACCTAAGACCGTTGCCTCTTCCTACTGAGAAGGATCAGCTTACGAAGTTAATTCCTGTTATTAGAGTCAAAAAAGAAAAAGACTTCTGTTCCCAAACTCAACCATGTTGCTGTTTCTGCGTGCTTCCTACTCTTCTATAATTTGGGCACAGAGTTACAGACAACTAGCAGAAACTGTCAGAACTTGGTGGTTGCAGCCTACTGAGATGCCTGCTGCTATTCGCTTTCCTAAGGCTTCTTCCTTTTTTGATCCCAAACACGAAAAGCTACTGCAGCTAATATAATGACTTATAAGCAAATGCACTCAGACCAAGCAAGAAATAAGAAAAGCTTGCTATTAAATGTACTGTAGCTATAGTAGCAACACCTTCACCATCTCGAAACAGGGTGTATAACCAGCCTGTAATTGTATTCTGTCTCATCTTTTGCTAGAAATCTTGCAATTTTGCCGCATATCATATGGATATTTACTTTTACTGACTTTTATTTCATCTTCTTTGAAGTTTCAAGGCCTTTCCTCTAGTTCCCCTTTCTTTCTGCTGTACTAGTTTCTATGGCAACCTTTCTTAACCATCATTATATTGGCATCCGTATATGTTTCACTACAGAGACTAATTATGCCATGATGAACCCTTAAAAAAACTGTACTAAATTTCTAAAGGATGAGCAGAATCACTTACGAAATTTGCATTTGTAAAGATTTCAACAAAATACAAGTGAGAAATGGGATACTGGTGTTGGTATGCTACAAATATATGAAGAAACCACTCTGAGGAAGCTACCATTGAACAAAAAATATATTTTAGGGTTCCTTCCGTTAAAAACAGCTGTGGAAATCTAACTGCTAACAAGGAAGTAATTCTAAATTTACCCCAGAAGTTATTTGTTTGTATAGATAGATAGATAGACAGACAGACAGACAGACAGACAGATATTGACAGACAGACAGACAGGCGGATAGTTTGTGTGTGTTTGTGTGACTACATGCAGATTTTAGTATGTAGTTTTCTTTGTGCAGAAATTTGTAACAAGGTGATTTTTTTTTGTAATGAACCTATTGGGTAGGTATGTATCTATTTCTAATAGATGATAATTTCTAAGTTTATTGGTTGTAAACTCTATTCAGCATGTGCAGGAAAGATCATTTAGAAAATCATACCAAACCAAACTGAAATAGAGCAAAAAAAGACTTCTTGGAACATCATAATGTAGATGACTAAAACACTCCAAAATACTCCCAGAAGCATGGATTGAAATGACTACTTTATTTATAGAGCAACACAAATGGGTTTGGCTCTTCAAAGAAGCTGAGATTTGGGGAGGAATGCTTGTGAAAATCAGCTTTATACTGAAAGTCATATACTCATATATTGTATCACTGCCCTGCATATGAACCAGATCACTAGCTCTTACAGATTCTGCTGAAATCAAGATATTCATCAAATAATAAATAAAGATATTCATAAAATAATAAAAAAACACAAGTGAACCAAGCATAATTTGTGAAATCCATATTTCTGTTACTCAGTCCAAATGTTTTATACCAATGTAAAATAACTTATAGTGTGTGGCAAGGTATTTTTGCCAGCAGTTATACTGATGTTTTCCCATGAAATTGAATGTTAGGCAAACTTTAAAAATACTAGTCTTTTAAAACTTTGCCTTAGTATTCAGAAATTTATCAAAAATTATTGAGTCAATTACATTAATACCATTTTTTCCTCAACTAGAACATTACTTTGAAAATTATTGACACACAGTTCACTTCAATTGTAGAATGGATAAAACAGTATAATATTATATGAAATATATGACCATTACCACATTCATTATAAAAAACATTTATGGCTTATGCTAATTCCATAACTAAATTTAAATCAGTTTAGCAGCTAGAATCTGGTAAGAAATAAACTCTTTTTGAAGAATATTTTTATTATTAGAGCCTATCATAAAACTATGCTACAACTGTCAGCAATAATTGACAAAAAATATTTTTCTCCATCACACAAAACATTCAAGCTAACCAGAGAGAACTGCAATGTCTTTAATTTTTAGGGTTCCATAAGCAGGAAATTATATCAAATTGTTAACAAATATGGATTGAATGCTAATGAACTTGAAGAACAGCCAAATTCTTTTATATGATTGGCTCAAGCCATATGCACTAGAAGAACATTCTTTCGAAGAGACTAGCTGGTATTCAGAGACCACTATCAATTAACAGAAACTGGTCACATGGGGTAATTCCAACTGTCCTCCATCCTTTGAAAAACTGCTGAGAATTATAGCAGAGTGTTTTACATCAGATTGGTATTTAAGCAGAGAGAAAGCTATGAAAACCCAATATTTTGGATTTTATGACTGAAATTTTTACTCACTTTGTAATAATTAATTTCAAAAACACATCTTTTCATCTGCAAATTAAAAATTAAGCAACTAACATAGAAATATGAACAGTTTTAAAAGAAGATTTATTCCTCAGCACATTGTTTGCTTGTTTTTTTTATTTTTTCTACATTTCTGAACAACCCAACTCTCTCAAAGAAAGATTATTTAACTATTTATAGTTATCCTATTACCTGATATAGTTCAGATGAAGACATTGATTTTGCATAAAACTAAAAAAAACAACATATCTGAATAATGTAACTTTTGTTTTTGTGTTTTCATGTTATGCTTTTGTGTTTTTTCTAACAAGAAAAAATAGCAAAAATTAATATTCTCTTCTGATTGCACTCCACATGTGATTAAATGTTTGGAATTACAAGCATATTAGAAATGAAAGATAAGATCAACTCAAATTTTAAAAAATGAAGTACATGTTTCAGTGGTTTTCTTTGCATCATTTTTCATAACTCAATATAGATTCCCTTGGGTTATTCAACCAAGTTAGTGATGCATCAGCTTTGCGTAAGTTAATCAGTGGTGGCAATTCCATTGTAATAATTTCTCTCAATAAATAACTTTAGAACTAATTAAATAGAAAGCCAATTTTTTTTAGAATTTTAAAATGTGGACCATTAAATACTGATTACCCCCTGCTCAGGCAGGAAACCCTATAGCATTTCGGACAAATGGCTGTCCAGTCTCTTCTAAAAAACTTCCAGTGTTGGAGCATTCGCTGCTTCTGGAGGCAGGTTGTTCCACTGGTTAATTGTTCTAACTGTCAGGAAGTTTCTCCTTAGTTCTAGGTTGCTTCTCTCCTTGATTAATTTCCATCTGTTGCTTCTTGTCCTGCCTTCAGGCGCTTTGCTGACTTTCCTGGAGCATAGTAATTTCAAACTGAATGAGAAACTATTTGAAAGTTTCAAATTTCAAAATTCCTTATGCAGAAGTAAATTACTGTATAGAAATTTTAAATTATTTTTCTGCATTTCTATATAAGTAAAAGAAAATCCTAGCTAAGAAATCTGGAAAATACAAAGAGATACATTTAATCTCTTCAAAATATACTGAAATGTTGGCTGACTACAAGCTGCGCTGACAAGCCTCAAGTCTGCTTCCTTTCTCCTTTCTAATTCACTTTTATTAGAAAGGAGGACACTGGAAGTTTTCGGTGCTAATATTCCAAATACAAGAAGTGAATTTTTTTTTAAAAAGTAATAGAAAATGATATATAGTAAGGAACATCTTCTAATCGTCTGCTCTCTGAAGCAAAGAAGACCAAAAGTGGATGAGCTAGATCAGGGATAGGCAATTAATTTCTGCAGGGGGCACATGAGAAACTGGGACTGTTGTGGAGGGCCGCCCCTGCCACAGTCCAGACAGGAACAGCTAATGGGCTGGATTGACCCACAGGCCATAAAATACCCAGGTGTGAGCTAGAATAAGAGTTATTATTGCTCATAAATTCAAATAATAAATTGTTATATTTGAACAATTTGTGTAGAGGGAATTAGGATTACAAACTATGCAGAAGAATTTTGAGAATAATAAAGAAGAACCGTAATCCTGGTTACAAAATAAACTTAAGATTTACTTTGCTAAAAGCGTATTCTCAATAAGCCTCAATTCTGGCATTGGAAACAATTAACATATAGAACACTGCCAACCAATACGGTGATCTCCAAGAATACAAGGACTCAAGTCTCAGTAGGAAATCTCATCTATCACAGAATCCTTTGCTATCTGATACTGTACTTCAGGACTATTTAGCTGCACTATTGCAGGTACTTTAATTTACACATCTACTAAGGATTGAGACCTTTTTGTAAGAATTTACTTATGAACAGGAAATGGAATTATTCAAAATTATTTCAAACTATGCTACCACAGCAGTTATTTACTACTGTAATGCGATTTATATGATATTCTATTGACAGAGAACTCAAAGCAACTAACAACTTAAAAAAAAAATAAACAATTAGGATAAAGAAGTGCCTCAGATTGATAAGTAACCTGGGGAGAAAATAATCAATGCGAAAGGAGCAGGCCAGTTAAGAGAGGCCATCTTCCAATGATGGTCTTCTTGATGTCATTGGTACCACTGATACAGATGATAAGATAACTTTTATTGTCATTTTTTTTTACTGTAGGCACACTGGCATACATTAAAAATGAAATTCGGTTGCTTGCTCTCAAAAGTATACACATACATAACACATATAAACATGCTATATACAACATATGTATATACTTACACCCTTACATATGAGAAGGCAGAAAGAATTTGAAGAGCAATGACAAAGCAATTGTTATAGGAGAGTATAGTTGTTTGCATACATTTATTTATTTAATACAATTCAGATTACTAATAACTCTGGTTGGGGTATGTGTGTGTGTGCATTAAAACAAGTAAATTTTAAAAAAATTCAGAAGCATCCAAAAAGCAAACTGTCTATAATGATAAAAAATTGTACAGTGTCTCAACCACCAAGTTACTCAAGACTTCGAAGAGCAGCTATAATTGCAATGACTTTTTGAACATCCTCAGAGTATGAGCTATACAGATCTCTGAGAGGATATTCCAGAGTCTCAACTCAAAACGCTCGTGCTCTATGTTCTAATAGATGGTATTGAATGAAAAAGGTGTTGGATTTCTTAGGGATAACATCTCAGAGATAATTTCTAAACATCAGGGAGTATATGTACACACACACACACACAGAGTAAACATAGACCTAGATCTAAATCTAGAGTATATACTTTGTATATTTATATCTACATCCATTTATCTATATTTAACTATCTCCTATATATTCCCAGTATACCTTAGTACAGTGGTTCTCAACCTGTGGGCTGGGACCCCATTTGGGGTCGATCGACCATTTCATGGGGGTCGCCAAGCAAGGCTGTCTGCCATTTTTTTTGTCCGCCATTTTTTTTGTCCACCATTTTTTCCCCTTTTCCGGCAGGTGCCTTACCTCCCTTGGGCTGGGCCAGCTGGTGATCGGCCTGCTCCGTCTCTGCCGCTTGCCAGCTACGCCTTGGCCGGCGCAGGGGGCGGAACCACGCATGCGCGGCGCTCCCGGGCAGGGAAAGTCCTCGATTTACGACCAGTTGGGTAGTCCTCGACTTACGACCGGTTTAGTCCTCGACTTACGACCGGTTTAGTCCTCGACTTACGACCAGTTGGGATCGCGGCATTAAAAAGGTTAAAAACCACTGCCTTAGTAACTGTCTCTTGACATATCCACACCAGACATACTCCAATAAGTTTTTCTGTCTGTGAATTTCAAACATCTTATATCTTACATAATTCAAAAAGAACAAATTATCTAATGAACCTTATGACCTTTTTGAGATTTCAGGTGACATTACACAGGTATACAAAATGTAGAAAACACACAAGTAGGAAAAAAAAGGAGATACAAGTGCTGCTGTATTTGGTATTTCCCTGTTAATTTTTGTTTAAATTTTCAAGCAGTTATATATTTGTACTCAAAGGAAAATAACTACTCACTGTGAACAAGAAAGCAAAAATCCTTCCACATCAGCAACAAAGTGAGTTTTGTGAAACCCTCAGCATCATATTCTACCACTCCACTATTAAAAAAAAGATTATTAATGAAAAATATAATTAGAACCACAAAGCAAAATTAGGCAGAAGCTCGTCCCTTCCTATTGGCATGCATAAATTCATGAATAGGGCAGAAGTCACTGTTTCCCTCTCAAGTCAGGCACAAACGGTATTGACTAAGTACTCTGTTGTGGCCACTAACACCTACTGTGTGCAGCTACCATTACCTTCTTGTTTTCCTAGTTCTTACTTAGACCCCATTATACCCAATATATCTTCTGGCAGCTTCAGTTTTTTAAGCAGCAAATGAGATTAGAATTTACTACAGTACTTATATTTTGCCTTCTATTAGGATGTACTGAAAAAAGCTGAAATAAAAGCACACAGATACACACACACACACAGGCAGAATGAAAAATGTTGCAACTAGAATTAGAAATAACAGCAGAAATAAAACTTCAATTTTGCAAAATCAAGAAACCACACCAATCACACTTGTAGGTGACCTCTGGCAGGACTTGGACGGGGAAGTGTTATGAAAATTAGTTAGGTAGTTAGGTGCTATTAATTAAATGGGCAAATGTCTGCTATCTTGATTCTCATCTTGCTGATCCTGTCCATCCATGTTATCCGTTATCTTCCTATTTTTCTATTTCACTCAACATAGCTTTTCTAATGCATCACCCGCCTAATATGTCCAAAGTATGTGAATTTCTGCTTGCTGATTATTGCCTCAAGGGAGTTGTCAGTTTTTATTTCATCTAAGAGCCTGACCAATTCTGCCAGCAATCCATGGTTCTCTTAGTAACCAGCTGTGTATTACCACTGGAAAAATCATTGTTTTAACTATTCTGATCCTTGTTCCTATAGAAATAGTCTTTTCCTTCATGATTTTAAGTTTGTCATTGCTTTCTTCTCTAAGATCAATCTTCCAATTTCTTCTGAAACATACTGTCCATCTTTATCTATTGTTGAATCTAAACCTCAAAACTACCTGTCACCTTTTTCACCTATAATTTTACTAATTATACTGTTGAGACTTCCTTTGTCTTCTTAACATTTAGCATTAATCTAGAACTTTGACTATCTCTACTTTCAACTAACAAAGGGTTAATAATTTCCCCTTCTTTTGGCTCTTTTCTCACCAACTCTTTAGAGATGATACTGAAGCCTAGAGTGGGAAAGAAGAAATGCTAAAAATCTTTCCTTCTATAATATGGTATAATTTATCTATTAGTGTATAATAAATATAAATATAATATAACTGGGTTATATTACTGTGTACTACAGTAATATAACTCAGGGCTACCAAGCTTAAATATGCATATTTAGGAAAACTCCAAGTGGCAAAAATATTTTTAGTAAATATGAGTAAGAATAGACAGGAAGCTAATGCTTATGGTTATATTCCATTTTAAAGTGAAACATATATTTACGTACGTTCCAAAATGACTAAGAAATGCTGCAATATATTCCCTTCTCTTATGGTAACCCTGGATAACATATTGAACCTATAAAAGAAATTAAAAAATGAGTGCAATTATGATAAAATTAAATTACAATACAGAGTATTAATTTGGGAGAGTTTATGCTTTACTAATAAGTATAAGTCTGGAAAAATATTTTTACATGCATCAGCAACAAGAGATTGGTGTATTAAACATATATAATAATTACACATATTTTATTTTTTAAGGATGAACACATTGATTAAACCTTATAGTAGATTCTGCTACTTTACATAATGGCAATATACTATCCATCTGGAATTTCATACAGTATTTCATAAGTATTTTGAAGAAGCCTATGGTTTCTAAGCATTTTATTTTATATTAAAATGCAATTTTATGTATTTCACACCTCTGATATTTCCTGGGCCAACGTTTAAGTGTTGCAGTTAGAACATGTCTATCATGTTCTATCAGTTCATAATTTCTGCACAATATTCTTATTTATTTATCAAACATTACATAGCTGTCTGTCTACTAATTGGAACTCTAAACAGTGAACAATTTTTTGTAGTTTAAAAACAGATCTGTGTACTTGCAAATTAAAAAACTAACCAATAGAGAGCCACAACAAAAACAACTCTAAAGATAGATTCTGGTATAATTATAGAAATGCATTTGGAAGTATATTTCATAAATTCATAATTTATAAGATTCCCTTAAGCAAGAGCAATTTAAACAGGAATAAAGAGTATTTCCAGACTATTTCATAATCAGATTAATGAAAACTCTGACGCAAATTGTATAGCTGAAATGCAGAAGGCTGTGCATAGTCTTTTCAACTATTCCTGGCTCACTCCAAAATGATCTTTCATTAGGCAATTTCACCTTTGGTTTTGAAATTTCTGACAGAAATAATTTTAGATCATAGGGTTTACCAATTTATGAATAATTATTTATTTTACCCTAGTTTAGAGCCCTGGTATTGGAATATCTTGGTAAAAAGTTTGTCTATTCTGGGTATTACCTTGTTGGTTAACAGTTGGCATACTTGGGGAACATAATCAATGAGGCAGCCTCCACCTGGAAAAGCAGGAATGTGAAGAGCAGAAGATCCACCAAGAGCACTAGAAAAATAAGTCAATTAAGTAACATCAGATACAGCTTTGTGATTCTTTCAAAGGCATACATTTCCCATATAAGACATATCCTTATATTCAGATGTGTTACATGTAAAAAATCATACAGCATTATATATATTCTATCAACACAAAAATGCAATATTAGACTACTGTTTCAATGTTTGAGTTAGATACAGAAACCAGGCCCACATCTATGTTTAGAGATGAAGAAAAGCCATTGGATTCAAGGGGTCTTACCACATTCTAAAAATCCATAACATGCATGTGTTTGCAACCAGGATGAACACATTTATTGATTCTTTCTCTTTTGTAAACAGAAGGTGATAAACATCCCAGATTTCTTTCCCACTTTTTAATGTCAGCTTATACTATGTTTTGGGTGATCCCTGAGCTTGGCTGTTTGCTTGCAGCCATTTAATTACCCAACTAGGTAACTTTATCATATCAATATAATCACAGGGATGTAATTTTTATTACATATATAATAATAACATAAATTTAATAAATAATATATTAATATCTGCAACAATACCTCTAAAACCATCAAATATCAACATCTGTCTATCCCAGGTCCTTGAGAAAAGGACATAATACATAGATAAAAATGCCAAATCCAGTGGTTAACTGTGCGATGAATCATAAACAATACTACAATTAATAATACTTCTTTTGAAGTCCAATACTGTTTTTTCCAACTGTTCATTTTAACTGGCTTCTTTTCATTATATTATTCTAAGCAAAGCCACCATACAATATTGGACTTTTTATTCTTGTTTTTAGACTAGACTTGCAGCACATTGGCAACCTAAGCAGTCAAAGTAACAGGCTAAATATGGTAAGTGGAGACAGCTAGACTTTTCTCACTGTTAACAATAAATAATCTGGAGCCACAGTTTATTTTTTAATCAACTATGCTAATTGAATAATTTATGAAGAAAATATAAACATCTTTCAAAAAATAACATCTGAGCATATTTTGCTCTTTCTTTATGAAGTTCTCACGTTGGCTTTGTTTTAATCTTGCAAATGGTTACAAAGCAACTTAAATTAAGATTTTTCTAGACTTCAGGGAAGAAAGGGTATATTGAAGATGGCAATGCTAAAAGCAGAGCTGACAATCTTAGTGGAATGAAGTGCTGGCAAGCAGTACCGCTCTTTGTAATTCCTCTCTAGACAAGACAAGGATTTGCGATCACCCACAAGGGCTCAAGAAAATTCTTCCTCACAAGAGCAACATAGCAGTCTCAGGCAGGTTTAGAGTTCCAGGAAACTAGAAAATGCCATCTTTGCTTAAAACGTGGTTGGCACCTTTGTGGACACTGGGTTTGCATGCTTCCTTTTCTAATCAATATAGTAACTGTGAGAGGGACCTCGGAGTCCTAGTGGACAATCACCTAAATATGAGCCAGCAGTGTGCTGCAGCTGCCAAAAAGGCCAACACAGTGCTAGGCTGCATTAACAGAGGGATAGAATCAAGATCACGTGAAGTGTTAATACCACTTTACAATGCCTTGGTAAGGCCACACTTGGAATACTGCATCCAGTTTTG
>NW_015387186.1:14475-18410 GCF_001527695.2 Protobothrops mucrosquamatus | reverse complement strand
TCCAACACTGGAAGTTTTTAAGAAGAGACTGGACAGCCATTTGTCCGAAATGGTATAGGGTTTCCTGCCTGAGCAGGGGGTTGGACTAGATGACCTTCAAGGTCCCTTCCAACTTTACTATTATTATTATTATTATTATTATTATTATTATTATTATTATTATTATTATTATTATTATTATTATTATTATTATTATATAGGTATTTTTAACTGGTTCTTGCAATTCAACAGAAGAACATAATTAAATAAAACATGTCACATTTAAATAAAATATTAAAAATGCAAACTCCCAGTTGTTCCAATAACCTTCAAAACTAAATGCACTTTACATAAACAGTAAAGCAGAGATTGACTGTAGTGACCTTTTAAATATCTAAGGAGATTCTCAGTCATAGTTGTCCCAAAGGTGCTTTTTCAAATGGCAATTGGACTTTGTTTTGCTTGAAGACATTTCGCTTCTCATCTAAGAAGCTTCTGAAGAACTGAAAAGCTTCTTGGATGAGAAGTGAAATGTCTTCAAGTAAAACAAAGAAATTCCAGTTATCTTTTGAGAAAGCACCTTTGGGACCCTTTAAATAATTGCTGTAATTTACTGTTTTATGCTTTCATTGTTGGTTTCATGATTTGCAAAGTACTTTTTGCTCATATAAAGCATCTTGAGATTGAAAGCTCAAAAGAGTTGAGAGGCATGAAAAAGTAGTTATCTGAGGCCAAAATCAGGAAAACTGGAGACAGAAGGACTGGAGCAAAACATAAATAGGCAAATCACTGTTTGTAAGTCTTTGCATTTGCCAGGTTTCATGCCCACCTCTCTTATTTTAAAAGATACTATTAATTATAACCAAATAGAAAACAAAGTTACCATCTGTAATATTGTTAATGACAAGAATTCCTCTGTACCATACATAGGCTTGCAGGCATTTCAAGAAAATAAAAAGTCTAATCTTTTTTCTTGAAAAGAAATGTCTATGGAGATTCTCAGTCATCCAGGTCTTAATGTATGCCGATTAGTGTACATTTAAAGTGACAATAAAGTTATTCAATTCTATTCTGTTCTGTTTTCTGGTTCTTGTTCCTGTTTTAGTCATAATTACCCAGAGGTGCTTTTTTAAAAGGCAACTGGACTTTGATGACATTTTGCTTTTCATCCAAGAAGCTTCTTCAGTTCAGTTCACCATTCAGTCAGAACTGAAGAAGCTTCTTAAATGAGAAGTGAAATGTCTTCAAAGAAAAACAAAGCCCAATTGCCTTTTGAAAAAGTATTTTTGGGACTTGAAAAGAAATATACTCATAATCAAACGCCCCTGTATGAATCAAATGTTGATCATCTCTAATAGAGTATCTCAAGAATGCTCAAGAATGTGAGCACTTTCCAAGAATATGTATTTTCCAAATTTTTGGACAACACAGAAGTTTTAAAAAGTCAGAATAAATTCTAAAGGAGAAAATACATCTTTAACAGAGGAATCATACAAGAAATAAAAGCAAAAGCAAAATGGCTTTTCAGAATTGTTCTCTTCCAGTCACAAAACATTCAACTATTTTTCCTATATTGTAAAGTTGTAATTCTAGGATCCAATCTGGGTCAGTCATCGGGACCAACATTATCCTGGGACACATATATTCACCTTCATTTGTTGTAATTCCACTTTAAAATCCACTAATGCTGTAAATAAAAAAGAATTGGCTTGATATAGCTGACATGCCAGGATTAAACTCTTTGCAGACTATTGGAAATAATGACAAAGTTTGTATGTTCAGAGACAAAAGAACATATAGAATGACTATCAAAGTAGACCTCATTTCTATTTTCATTATGCCTTCATAGTGAAAAAGAGTAAGAATGATTCAAAAGTGAGCTGATACACTAGCCTAGACCAATTACATATAGATCTACACCAGGGGTGTCAAACTGCTGGCCCGCAGGCCAGATGCGTCATCCGGAAGCCGCACCCACCCTATTGCCGGCAATGGCAAAACCGGCCCGATACATTGTGCGATGTCATGTGACGTCGCGAGTTTGACATGTCTGATCTACACAGTATAACAAAGATATGCAGGTCTATGAGCATTTGAAACTCCCACAAATTGGTATTGAAAACTTTTGTGAACAGTGGTGCAAACAAATTAGGATATATTAAATAATTAATGCCAAGATTTAGTTTATATTTAAAATATAGTTTTAAATTATGAATAAAAATATTTTAAATCAAGAAATGTGATTTTTAAAAATATTGTATTGACATCGTCTTCAATTTTTGTTAAATGCAATTTTTAAAATACGTTCCTTAATGAAAACCACTAATGAATCATGGGCAATTTTTGTTTAATTAAAATTTTTCAAATTGATTAATATAATTAAAAACTGCAATCCTAATTAAGCTGCCTGAAAGATTATAATAACCTTATTTCACTACAGTTGTCAAAAAGGCAAAACAAAAATTATATCCAGAGAAAAATTAAAAGAAAGAGAGTTTTCTTGTAACTTGCACATTTTAGAATGGATTAGATAGCCTGGGGAGCTATGGCAAATGTCAGGTTAAGTAAATAGGAAACTTTTCTTTATAGATAGTATCTTGGGTCTAATGAAAAGGGCACTGAAGTTAAATATTTCTTACAAGCTTGGATAGGGTAGGAAATATAGTTCTCTGATTTTGGTTAAATCTCCATGAACTCATTGACGTTATAAAGGCACTTAAATAAACCTTATTAAGAAAACATAAATAAAATTATTACCTTGATTAATTTTATTACATGCATGTCTACATTTCTCTTCTTTCACACTTTTTCACTATTATTAATTTGTCTCCCATAATTTGAGTATCTATAAAATATATTTAGACATTTTATTTTCTATGGGGAAAAATCATTTCCCTTCCCTTCTCTTATTTTTTTTCCAATTTAATTCTAATTCATTCTTGCTCTATGATGAACAAGCCAGCTAAAAGTACTTCTTTCATGATGGTCATTTAACCCTTTAATCCTTGATCTGATTTCTTTTTGTTTTATCACAAACCCTTCTTCTCTGATTTCCAATGCATTGAACTTCCTTGATTTTGTAGGAAAAAGAACAGAAAGTGAGATTATAAATCATAGATAACTGAGTGCTTTCTTATCATTATAGATAGATTACTCATTACATATGTTATAATGGCACATTCAGGGAAGCATAGAAACAAGTGATATGCTACAAAAAAGTGCTTTCTTTCAATATACAATTTCACTCATCCATAAGGTTAATTAAGAAAATACTGGGCCAACCATTCAGTCTCAATTTGGCCTTCTGCGCATATAATTACGAGTATAAATTGGGAGAAAAAAGCAAGGCGAGATTAATTGTTTGGGCAAAGGACCTTAACTCTATCTAGTTAAATGTAAAGGTGGCTACATATGTGCATGTAGCAAGCACAGAAAGCCTGCATTCTTAGCCAACTTCAGACAAAATTCTATTTTTTTCTTATTTTTTTCTTTTCAAACATTCTATAGACTTCCTAGAGATGGAGAAACAGTTGCCAAGAATGCATTCGTTTCTTTATGATCTTTCCCACACTGCCATTTCCAAGACAGAACATAGAATGCCACCCCTCCTATGTAATAAATGCCATGCAATTTTTAATTATTATTTCTCAAGTGCCTACAGTAACTAGGCATTGTACACAAAACAAACAAAAAATCACAGGACCTGTACTCAGGCTTGCAATTTAAAAGCAAAAACAAGATAGTTGCAATCAATTATTTCCACACAAGTACAAAAGAAATCTGAACAGGGTATCAGAAAAAAGGGGCTCATGAAGGGTCAAATATGTGCCTGAAATTAGCTATGCCCAAGAGGCTACTTGAGTTGTTAAGCTTGTTTGTATAATATTGTGCACCTTTTGAAAAATGTTATGGCAGGAAGACAGATCTTGCAAAACTGTATAACTATTATCACACAG
>NW_015387186.1:10835-14430 GCF_001527695.2 Protobothrops mucrosquamatus | reverse complement strand
TTCCACACAAGTACAAAAGAAATCTGAACAGGGTATCAGAAAAAAGGGGCTCATGAAGGGTCAAATATGTGCCTGAAATTAGCTATGCCCAAGAGGCTACTTGAGTTGTTAAGCTTGTTTGTATAATATTGTGCACCTTTTGAAAAATGTTATGGCAGGAAGACAGATCTTGCAAAACTGTATAACTATTATCACACAGATTATACAGAGAACAAGGACTCTGGGAATATTTCAGTTATATATTGTGCACAGTCTGGGGACGCTCCTGAACTCACGATTCCTGCTCAAAGAGCAGGTGGCAGTCATGACTAGAAGGGTGTTTGTACAGCTTCGTATTGTGCGCCAGTTATGCCTATGACTAGATTGGGGTGGGGGGTGGGGAAGTTATTCTCATAGTCACTCATGCTTTAGTCACCTTTTGTTTAGATTTCTGTAGCGTGCTCTATACGAGGCTGCCCTTGAAGGGTATCTAGTAGCTTCAACTGGTGCAAAATGCTGTGGAACAGGCAGTTATGTGTGCCCTTAGAACGGTACATGTTACACCTCTGCTTCACATTGGTTGCCAGTTTGCTTCCAGGTCCAGCTGGTTTTGACCATTAAAGTCCTTCATGTTACCTGAGGGAATGCCTCTCTCATTACATCTGCTCACCCTATAAGGTCTGGCAAAGAAGGCATGCTATGGATCCCATTTGCCAGGGAATAACATCTGGTGGGTCCCGGGAGACGGGCCTTCTCTGTCACGGCGCCTGACTTGTGGAATCTTCTTCCCCTGGAAACGAGATTAGCTTCATTCCTTTCAGTGTTCTGCAAGTTCCTCAAGATCTGGTTATGTTATCAAGCCTAGGGGACCCAGGAGACAGGAGAGATTTTGTGATAGTTCTCTTATTCCTGTTTTGTATCATTTTTATAGTTATTGTTTATTTGGGACTGTTTTATGTATTTACTTTTTTATTTTTTTATTAAGTACTGTATGTACACTCAGTCTCTTTTATGTGAGACGGTTGGTTATATAAATCCAATAAAAAATAAAAAATAGAAAATAAGCTGATGTCTTTACATTCTGAAGGAAAGCAAATAAATTTGAAGAGATGGTATAGAAACAGTAGCTGGCTTAATTATGCAAAAAGAAAAGTAATCATGGAAGCAGTATTTCACATGTAACTACAGTGTTTAAACACTTACTAGAAGCTATGAATCTCATTGAAAAAGCCAGCAGAATACAAAAGTCAATACAATATTTGCTATCCTTTTCACAGAGTTGTAGAATTCCCATGGTAAAGGCCATTTGGTGATATAAATCAACTAAACAGAGGGTTTATATTGATGTTATTACACTGGAAGAAGTTATACTGTGACTTGTAAGCATATGTGAATATGGTGAGATTAAAATTCGTATGACAAAACACTGCAGCTATCAGTAGTATGCATTTTTATACATATTAGGATTATGTATAGATATCTAGTAGATGACAATGGACAGCAGAGCAAAGATATGATCCTACATGGATTCACTGGCTTTTAGACCAACATAGATTTTTTTTAAAAAAATGTTTCCATATAGATAAATAAGATGAGAACAGAGAACTTAGTACACTTGAAGGATATCAATGATTTTAACAAATACGTTATCTATAAATTCAAATTCAGATACATATCTCAGGCCTGAAGCTTGATGAATATACCAGTGAAACATATTTGAAATAATTGACCAGAATTAAAGAAAAAATAGCAATTAGAATATTTTCAGAACAATATATAAAAGTGTTTTGTTAAGTGTTCTTAGTAGTATACTTATTAAACATATTAGATATAACTTAATATCCATGTTTAAATAACCATTGCTCCTTTTAAAATAAAACAAAGAAAAAAGATAAAAGGAAAATACTATTGTTGGGGTGTTAAACCCATCTAGCTACCAAATATGTTAAAGGTATTGCGTTTTACTAGCTTTTGTGATAGTTAGAAAATAATCTAATCTTCTTAGTACAGTTGGGCTCCTGCACATAACAGGAGATCTATAATAAGCCCTGACTCGGAGCACAAGAAAGTTACTAATTATTCTACACAGACAAATAATCAAGTTTCATCAATGGCACTGAGAACTATAAGGAGACTATGGCTATTTTGCATGACTATCTATATAATATTGGACACATAGTGTACTTAACTATTTACTATGATTTTCCTCAACAAAGCACTTGAGGCCAGCCTCTGAATCACTGAGAAATCTCTTGAATGATAATGGCCACTGGCTCTTATGTCAGTGATGGATCAGATACTTTTCATGGAAATCACTACTATGAGTATTCCCTAACACCACTAAGTCAAATCGGAAAAGATGGTCTAACTTGTTGCCAAACTGCTGCCAAATGATGTAAATTACATTGTGCTAGTTGAGTTACTGATCTGACTCACTTTAAGTCACTTTCAGTATTCTTATACTTAACCTAGAAGGCAGAAAGATCAAATATAAGCAGAAACAGGCAAAATGTTTCATCTTGAACCTAAAAAAAATCCTCCATCAGCAAGAAAACACATTCCTCTCCACAGCAACACCTGAAGGAATAATTCTTTATCCCTTGGATGGGAATAAATTGGTCTCTATTGTTTTTTTAATGCACAATTCCATTATACTTTTTTTCCCATTTAAGAAATTAAGCTTAAATTTACGATTGAAATGCAGTTTTTTTAACAAAAAAACCCCAAGAGATGCATACATTGTCTGATAGTTTAGAAGTAAATGTAGTAATATACACACAAATATTGGAAATCAAAATTTGAGAACTGAATTTTAAATATATTTGCTCTCCTCTTAACTGTGTTAGAAAGGCACACAGAGAAATGTGTGTTCTTGCAATGATGGGTATGTTGGGCACTTCTTGAGCATGTCTTCTTCCTCTATTCATTCTTATTCTCAGGGCTTTTTTTCTCATAGAACGCCCAGAACGGAGTTCCGGCACCTTTTTTGGATGGAACCTTGTAAGGTAGACAAGGTGGGTTGTATGACGTGTGTGAGTTCCGGCACCTTTTTTTTTTTTTTTTTAGAAAAAAAAACACTGCTTATTCTCATACCTTATTCTCATTCCTAGACTGTACCCTCTGATTCCAACTTCCCATAAAGGGCAGTGTTGCTAAATTCTGTGCTGCAGCACACAAAATCTGCTGGGTAGTCAATTTGGTTTGACACAGCCTATGCTATTTCTTTATCCAATTTTACATTTTTTCCCATTATTTATTCTTTTACCTTTTCAGATAGCTTGTTTTGTTCTTTTGTTGTTGTTATTGTTGTTGTTGTTGCCTGTTTTTACGGCTTTGACAGTCTCTATGTTTTTACATTATGTTGTCACAATTCCCTCCCACCAAAAGTATTGCAATAGTAAGTGAATTAGTAACAGTAGAACTATTCCCGAGGCCAGACTCTTGGGTGCGGCCGAGACTGAACATCTTTGCCCTCCCCCCCTTCCTTCCTGCTTTTGATCGTGGACATATTAACATACTCGAGGACAGTCCTTCTGGCCCTGCGCGATTCACCCCTCGCGCAGGCCTGGCCCATTAAGATCACCAGGGCCCACCTTGAGGATGGGGTTTGGAACCC
>NW_015387186.1:0-8300 GCF_001527695.2 Protobothrops mucrosquamatus | reverse complement strand
GGCTTTTCCAACAAGCGGGCCTGACCTAGGGTGAATTTTAAATAGGGATAATTTTTAATGATTTTAAATAGTCACAGCCACTAATATTTGGATTTTAATTGGTTTTTAGAAGGGGTAATTCTGTATACTGTTTTAACATGCTGTGAGCCGCCCTGAGTCCCATGGGGAGAAGGGCGGCATATAAATTTTGTAAAATAAAATAAAAATAAAATAAATAAATATGAGTATCTCCCATATGAATCAGCCAATGTTTACAAACTTTATCCAAAACCTTTCATCAGTGGCCATAATATTCAGAGGGCAATGTTCAGAGTTACTAGGGAAAAATAGTCTTATTTAAATCTACCTAATGCCTCCATTATTTTCTTTCAGGCACCAGATTATGACTTCCTGACTTTCAATGTCATTGGATTCAATTTAATGATGCACAGTTCTCCTTTTAGTTAGGAGAATTATTTAAAAAAAAAATTCCACATGAGCTCACTCCTGCTTATTTTTGTTTTTATTTGCTAGTGTGCTACTAATTAAAGTTTTATTGTTTAACACAGTTACTAAATACTATTGTTTTAGCTGCTTTGAGGCTCCTGGGAACAGAATGGGACACTCGCCACATCCAATTCACTGTGGCCAACTTGCCACAAACAACTCGCCATGGCACAACTCGCTGCAGGACAATTTAACAATTCAGTTAAATTATTTAAAATAAATAAAAAATATTTTAATGTTTGCCATTCACATTTCATTCTGTCCCTCCTTTTGCATGTTTCAATTATTCTAGTCCATCATTTCTTTGATATTAATGTAACGCTTGTCCCGCAGTGAGTTGTCCTATGGTGAGCTGGCCGTGGCGAGTTGTCCTGCAGTGAATATGGCCATGGCAAGTTGGCATGCTCCATAGTTGGTTCCAACTCTTATTTATGCTAAATAGTTGAACTTTAACTCTTTCTAGATATGTCCAGAATATTATACCATGTACAATTCTCATGTCACATATAATCCTCCATTTTCTCTCCAACATTTGTTGCAATATAGGTAGTCCTTAACTTGCGACCACAATTGAGCCCAAAATTTATGTTGCGAAGTGAGAAATTTGTTAATTGAGTTTTGCCTCATTTTATGACTTTTCTTGCCACATTTGTTAAGTGAATCACTGTTAAGTTGTTTAATTAGTAACATGGTTGTTAAGTTGTTTAGGTTTCCTCATTGACTTTATTTGTCAGAAGGTTGCAAAAGATGATCACCTGACTATGTGATTGCAGGACACTGCAACCATCATAAATGTGAGTCAGCTGTCAAGCATCTAAAAGTAAGTCATGTGACCAAGGCAATGCTGCAACAGTCATAAGTGTGAAAAATGGTAATAAGTCACTTTTTTTCAGTGCTGTTGCAACTTCACACTGTCACTAAGTGAACTGTTGGAAAAGACTATCTGTATTACAAAGTTCAAAACAATCCTCTTTTTGGGGTCCTCAGTGTGCATAAAATTATACGAGTCTGATAGTAGTTTGGACAGCTTAAATAGTTGAGATAGCCCTGAAGGCAATTTAAAAATGTTAACATGCAATTTTCAAAGTTTGAAGAAAAAAGTTTATACATTTCTGTGCTGTTTCATAATGCATGATGAAAGGACAGATCTGTTTGTATTTTCACCATTAAAGAAAAGCATATGCAATGGTAAGGGAAATCCTGTATTTAAAAACCTGTACCTTGTGAACTTACATTATAATTTGTGATTAAACTAGTTTAAATATTCTTAAGACATGTATCCAGTTCTCTAGGCTTCTAACTTTTTACAATTGACAAATTTTGCAGCAATATGTTCACTTCTTATTTGTTATTTTTAAAGAAATCTCTTCATGAAGCAGTTATATTGCTATGTACAAATGATATACACAGACAGAATACAAGATGATACTTCTAATTTAGAATCATCTGTTAAAAAAACATTTGAATTTATACCCCCCTACTTCTCTCAAACATTTCCTCTACCGAGGTTGCAGAGTTGTTTTCTGCTCAACCCTAGCTACGTTTACTCAGAAATATATTACATTAATTTAAGAAGAAAATTATCCATTGAGATACGTTTTGATTCTTCAGATTCCATCCAGGATAAGATCAGAAAGCTGAACAAAAATCGATGCTAAGCCATTAAAAAAACCATACACACAGGAATCTAGCAACTTGTTTCAATATCAGTGCCCTGTATTCTGCTTCTCACAGTTGCAAAGAAGATGGTTTTAGGAAACCCACAAGCAGATCATGAAAGCTGCAGGCCTTAATTGGCTTTGCTTTCTTTTATCTACTGCTGTATTCAGAGTGACTGCCTTCAAAGAGGAAAAAAATCAGAGAGCCATCTTTGGTAGTTGTCACTATCAGTTATCTTCTATGAATTAATTTCTTTAAGCGTTCTGAGGATCTGTGACCTGAAATGTTGTTGCACTAGTTAACCAACAATGCCTATGTAATGTCTAGAATTTCATACAGATATGATATTAGGAGCTCAGAAATAATCTTAAGGCCATATTTTTAAAATAAAACCACTGNTTCCACACAAGTACAAAAGAAATCTGAACAGGGTATCAGAAAAAAGGGGCTCATGAAGGGTCAAATATGTGCCTGAAATTAGCTATGCCCAAGAGGCTACTTGAGTTGTTAAGCTTGTTTGTATAATATTGTGCACCTTTTGAAAAATGTTATGGCAGGAAGACAGATCTTGCAAAACTGTATAACTATTATCACACAGGTTATACAGAGAACAAGGACTCTGGGAATATTTCAGTTATATATTGTGCACAGTCTGGGGACTCTCCTGAACTCACGATTCCTGCTCAAAGAGCAGGTGGCAGTCATGACTAGAAGGGTGTTTGTACAGCTTCGTATTGTGCACCAGTTATGCCTATGACTAGATTGGGGTGGGGGGTGGGGAAGTTATTCTCATAGTCACTCATGCTTTAGTCACCTTTTGGTTAGATTTCTGTAGCGTGCTCTATACGAGGCTGCCCTTGAAGGGTATCTAGTAGCTTCAACTGGTGCAAAATGCTGTGGAACAGGCAGTTATGTGTGCCCTTAGAACGGTACATGTTACACCTCTGCTTCACATTGGTTGCCAGTTTGCTTCCAGGTCCAGCTGTTTTGACCATTAAAGTCCTTCATGGCACGAGACCTTGTTACCTGAGGGAATGCCTCTCTCATTACATCTGCTCACCCTATAAGGTCTGGCAAAGAAGGCATGCTATGGATCCCATTTGCCAGGGAATAACATCTGGTGGGTCCCGAGAGACGGGCCTTCTCTGTCACGGCGCCTGACTTGTGGAATCTTCTTCCCCTGGAAGCAAGATTAGCTTCATTCCTTTCAGTGTTCTGCAAGTTCCTCAAGATCTGGTTATGTTATCAAGCCTAGGGGACCCAGGAGACAGGAGAGATTTTGTGATAGTTCTCTTATTCCTGTTTCGTATCATTTTTGTAGTTACTGTTTATTTGGGACTGTTTTATGTATTTATTTTTTTATTAAGTACTGTATGTACACTCAGTCTCTTTTATGTGAGACGGTTGGTTATATAAATCCAATAAAAAATAAAAAATAGAAAATAAGCTGATGTCTTTACATTCTGAAGGAAAGCAAATAAATTTGAAGAGATAGTATACAAACAGTAGCTGGCTTAATTATGCAAAAAGAAAAGTAATCATGGAAGCAGTATTTCACATGTAACTACAGTGTTTAAACACTTACTAGAAGCTATGAATCTCATTGAAAAAGCCAGCAGAATATAAAAGTCAATACAATATTTGCTATCCTTTTCACAGAGTTGTAGAATTCCCATGGTAAAGGCCATTTGGTGATATAAATCAACTAAACAGAGGGTTTATATTGATGTTATTACACTGGAAGAAGTTACACTGTGACTTGTAAGCATATGTGAATATGGTGAGATTAAAATTCGTATGACAAAACACTGCAGCTATCAATAGTATGCATTTTTATACATATTAGGATTATGTATAGATATCTAGTAGATGACAATGGACAGCAGAGCAAAGATATGATCCTACATGGATTCACAGGCTTTTAGACCAACATAGATTTTTTTAAAAAAAATGTTTCCATATACCGGTAGATAAATAAGATGAGAACAGAGAACTTAGTACACTTGAAGGATATCAATGATTTTAACAAATACGTTATCTATAAATTCAAATTCAGATACATATCTCAGGCCTGAAGCTTGATGAATATACCAGTGAAACATATTTGAAATAATTGACCAGAATTAAAGAAAAAATAGCAATTAGAGATATTTTCGGAACAATATATAAAAGTGTTTTGTTAAGTGTTCTTAGTAGTATACTTATTAAACATATTAGATATAACTTAATATCCATGTTTAAATAACCATTGCTCCTTTTAAAATAAAACAAAGGAAAAAGATAAAAGGAAAATACTATTGTTGGGGTGTTAAACCCATCTAGCTACCAAATATGTTGAAGGTATTGTGTTTTACTAGCTTTTGTGATAGTTAGAAAATAATCTAATCTTCTTAGTACAGTTGGGTTCCTGCACATAACAGGAGATCTATAATAAGCCCTGACTCGGAACACAAGAAAGTTACTAATTATTCTACATAGACAAATAATCAAGTTTCATCAATGCCACTGAGAACTATAAGCAGACTATGGCTATTTTGCATGACTATCTATAATATTGGACACATAGTGTACTTAACTATTTACTATGATTTTCCTCAACAAAGCATTTGAGGCCAGCCTCTGAATCACTGAGAAATGTCTTGAATGAAAATGGCCACTGGCTCTTATGTCAGTGATGGATCAGATACTTTTCATGGAAATCACTACTATGAGTATTCCCTAACACCACTAAGTCAAATCGGAAAAGATTCTTGTCTAACTTGTTGCCAAACTGCTGCCAAATGATGTAAATTACATTGTGCTAGTTGAGTTACTGATCTGACTCACTTTAAGTCACTTTCAGTATTCTTATACTTAACCTAGAAGGCAGAAAGATCAAATATAAGCAGAAACAGGCAAAACGTTTCATCTTGAACCTAAAAAACCCCACTCCATCAGCAAGAAAACACATTCCTCTCCACAGCAACACCTGAAGGAATAATTCTTTATCCCTTGGATGGGAATAAATTGGTCACTATTGTTTTTTTAATGCACAATTCCATTATACTTTTTTTCCCATTTAAGAAATTAAGCTTAAATTTACGATTGAAATGCAGTTTTTTTTAACAAAAAACAAACAAACCAAGAGATGCATACATTGTCTGATAGTTTAGAAGTAAATGTAGTAATATACACACAAATATTGGAAATCAAAATTTGAGAACTGAATTTTAAATATATTTGCTCTCCTCTTAATTGTGTTAGAAAGGCACACAGAGAAATGTGTGTCCCTGCAATGATGGGTATGTTGGGCACTTCTTGAGCATGTCTTCTTCCTCTATTCATTCTTATTCTCAGGGCTTTTTTTCTCATAGAACGCCCAGAACGGAGTTCCGGCACCTTTTTTGGATGGAACCTTGTAGGGTAGACAAGGTGGGTTGTATGACGTGTGTGAGTTCCGGCACCTTTTTTTTTTTTTTTAAGAAAAAAAACAACACTGCTTATTCTCATACCTTATTCTCATTCCTAGACTGTACCCTCTGATTCCAACTTCCCATAAAGGGCAGTGTTGCTAAATTCTGTGCTGAAGCACACAAAATATGCTGGGTAGTCAATTTGGTTTGACACAGCCTATGCTATTTCTCTATCCAATTTTACATTTTTTCCCATTATTTATTCTTTTACCGTTTCAGATAGCTTGTTTTGTTCTTTTGTTGTTGTTATTGTTGTTGTTGCCTGTTTTTACGGCTTTGACAGTCTCTATGTTTTTACATTATGTTGTCACAATTCCCTCCCACCAAAAGTACTGCAATAGTAAGTGAATTAGTAACAGTAGGGATATGAGTATCTCCCATATGAATCAGCCAATGTTTACAAACTTTATCCAAAACCTTTCATCAGTGGCCATAATATTCAGAGGGCAATGTTCAGAGTTACTAGGGAAAATAGTCTTATGGTAGCATTTAAATCTACCTGATGCCTCCATTATTTTCTTTCAGGCACCAGATTATGACTTCCTGACTTTCAATGTCATTGGATTCAATTTAATGATGCACAGTTCTCCTTTTAGTTAGGAGAATTATTTAAAAAAAAAATTCCACATGAGCTCACTCCTGCTTATTTTTGTTTTTATTTGCTAGTGTGCTACTAATTAAAGTTTTATTGTTTAACACAGTTACTAAATACTATTGTTTTAGCTGCTTTGAGGCTCCTGGGAACAGAATGGGACACTCGCCACATCCAATTCACTGTGGCCAACTTGCCACAAACAACTCGCCATGGGACAACTCGCTGCAGGACAATTTAACAATTCAGTTAAATTATTTAAAATAAATAAAAAATATTTTAATGTTTGCCGTTCACATTTCATTCTGTCCCTCCTTTTGCATGTTTTAATTATTCTAGTCCATCATTTCTTTGATATTAATGTAACGCTTGTCCCGCAGTGAGTTGTCCTATGGTGAGTTGGCCGTGGCGAGTTGTCCTGCAGTGAATATGGCCATGGCGAGTTGGCATGCTCCATAGATGGTTCCAACTCTTATTTATGCTAAATAGTTGAACTTTAACTCTTTCTAGATATGTCCAGAATATCATACCATGTACAATTCTCATGTCACATATACCGTAATCCTCCATTTTCTCTCCAACATTTGTTGCAATATAGGTAGTCCTTAACTTGCGACCACAATTGAGCCCAAAATTTATGTTGCGAAGTGAGAAATTTGTTAATTGAGTTTTGCCTCATTTTATGACTTTTCTTGCCACATTTGTTAAGTGAATCACTGTTAAGTTGTTTAATTAGTAGCATGGTTGTTAAGTTGTTTAGGTTTCCTCATTGACTTTATTTGTCAGAAGGTTGCAAAAGATGATCACCTGACTATGTGATTGCAGGACACTGCAACCATCATAAATGTGAGTCAGCTGTCAAGCATCTAAAAGTAAGTCATGTGACCAAGGCAATGCTGCAACAGTCATAAGTGTGAAAAATGGTAATAAGTCACTTTTTTTCAGTGCTGTTGCAACTTCAAAGTGTCACTAAGTGAACTGTTGGAAAAGACTATCTGTATTACAAAGTTCAAAACAATCCTCTTTTTGGGGTCCTCAGTGTGCATAAAATTATACGAGTCTGATAGCAGTTTAGACAGCTTAAACAGTTGAGATAGCCCTGAAGGCAATTTAAAAATGTTAACATGCAATTTTCAAAGTTGGAAGAAAAAAGTTTATACATTTCTGTGTTGTTTCATAATGCATGATGAAAGGACAGATCTGTTTGTATTTTCACCATTAAAGAAAAGCATATGCAATGGTAAGGGAAATCCTGTATTTAAAAACCTGTACCTTGTGAACTTACTACATTATAATTTGTGATTAAACTAGTTTAAATATTCTTAAGACATGTATCCAGTTCTCTAGGCTTCTAACTTTTTACAATTGACAAATTTTGCAGCAATATGTTCACTTCTTATTTGTTATTTTTAAAGAAATCTCTTCATGAAGCAGTTATATTGCTATGTACAAATGATATACACAGACAGAATACAAGATGATACTTCTAATTTAGAATCATCTGTTAAAAAAACATTTGAATTTATACCCCCCTACTTCTCTCAAACATTTCCTCTACCGAGGTTGCAGAGTTGTTTTCTGCTCAACCCTAGCTACGTTTACTCAGAAATATATTACATTAATTTAAGAAGAAAATTATCCATTGAGATACTTTTTGATTCTTCAGATTCCATCCAGGATAAGATCAGAAAGCTGAATAAAAGTCGATGCTAAGCCATTAAAAAACCATACACACAGGAATCTAGCAACTTATTTCAATATCAGTGCCCTGTATTCTGCTTCTCACAGTTGCAAAGAAGATGGTTTTAGGAAACCCACAAGCAGATCATGAAAGCTGCAGGCCTTAATTGGCTTTGCTTTCTTTTATCTACTGCTGTATTCAGAGTGACTGCCTTCAAAGAGGAAAAAAATTAGAGAGCCATCTTTGGTAGTTGTCACTATCAGTTATCTTCTATGAATTAATTTCTTTAAGCGTTCTGAGGATCTGTGACCTGAAATGTTGTTGCACTAGTTAACCAACAATGCCTATGTAATGTCTAGAATTTCATACAGATATGATATTAGGAGCTCAGAAATAATCTTAAGGCCATATTTTTAAAATAAAACCACTG
>NW_015387185.1:298252-318824 GCF_001527695.2 Protobothrops mucrosquamatus | reverse complement strand
GTCGAATCATAAGAATGTAATGCTTTATTTCTACAAAGAAAAAAGAAGAAAAGGAAAGAGATAATGTATTACCTTTCAAAAGCAAGTGCAGTTAGACTGTGTGTTGGAGTCATAACTGCTAGTTGTGAAATACTGGCTGGATTGTAATAGCAGAAAATAAACTCTTAACAAGGAATTTTTTCACCCAACGGAGAGAATTAACTGGTACCCATTCCAGGATAGTTCTCTATTGTCTTGTCTTAGATACTGGACTGTTGTTTATCATGCATTCAGATGTTTATTGGTGGCTAGACATGTGCAGGTTTTTAAGGCTAGCAGTATTTTAAATACCAAAAAATAAAAATTAAAAATCAAAAGATTAAGAGCTGCTCTGTGACATGATGGATTTACTTGGAAACCGTGATCTATTTTCCAAGAACAAGCTTTTATTTCTCTCCCCTGACTCACTCCCTGATTTTGAATTACCTTTTCCAGGTAGTCCCCATTTAGCGTCCACAACTGAAACCGGCAACTTGGTTGTTAAATGAAGCGGTTGCTAAATGAAACTGTCTCTGTGCTTATGATCTTATTTCAGCTTTCCTTTGCTTTATAGATCTGCAAAGGTCATAAAAGTAAATAATGGCCTTAAAGTTTCTTTTTCATCATTTCTGTAACTGCAAGCATTCACTAAGTGAAGACCACCTGTGCTTAAATTACAAAGGAAACTATGGCTCTACCCAAATTTGACTTACTGTACTTGCAAATGTATAAACTCGATAATAAATTCAGACTATTCATTTGCACTTAATCTAAGACATCTTCATGCAGAGCTTTAAAAATACTCAGCTGATTTCTTTTTTTGAAAAAGGAGATGCATTAGTTTGTATCCACTGAATCTATACATTAGGAAAAGCCATTCTGCTGATATGTGAAAAACTGGTTCGCTCCCCAACTGATGGATTCCCTCCCCCACCGGCAGCATCTTTGGAAAGTCTCTGACGGTGTAAGAATTTTCCCAAACAATGTCCTTCAGATACCTTGGAATTGCAATTACCTGCTTACTGGGAAAGAGGAGAATTATAGAGGAGCTATAGAGGAGAATTAGAAAGGAACTGTAATGGTGCAGTGGTTAGAATAGAATAGAATAGAATAGAATAGAATAGAATAGAATAGAATAGAATATCTTTATTGTCGTTGTGTAACTCACAACGAAATTAAGTGCTGTCCACAAATAAGAACATACATTATATACACAGTATTGCAGGCTAACTCTGCCAACTGACAGCAGTTTGATTCTCACCAGCTCAAGTTGACTCAGCCTTCCATTCTTCCGAGGTCAGTAAAATGAGGACCCAGATTTTTGGAGGCAATAGGCTGACTCTGTAAACCACTGTAAAGAAATATGAAGCTGTATGTAAGTCTAATTGCTATTGCTATTGCTATAATCCAGAAGGCTAGAAGTCTCTAATCTGGGGAATATTGGACTAGAACCGGCTTCCTAATAGAAATCTGGACTGATAGGTTTGTGAGACTCATGCAGAAAGTTTATTTATTTAGTTATTACTCAAATTCATATGCCATCTCACCTAAGGAGACTGGGTGGTACAGAACAATAGATACAAAGCAAAGATATAAAAACAGCAAATACAAGTATGAAAGTGCTAATTGGGAAAGGCCATCCTAAGGCCAACTTGCCTTAGAATGCAATGGAAGTCTTTAAACAAAATTATTAAGGATTTTTTTTAAAAAAAAGAAAGATTAAAAACTAATACAAACTAAGAAAATGAAAAGAAAAAAAAAGAACTCAGAGAACACTAAGGGCGAAAAGTGAAAACAAAAATAGGAGAAAAATAGAAAAGAAAAAAAAAAGAAACATAGAGAAGCTTCCAATATTCTTTTCAGCAGTTAACAATATAATTATGTTAATCTCTCACTCTATGGTTAAAACATAACTCTCTTCTTTCTATAATTTGTCTAATTATCAAAATCATAAATCGTAATTTCTTTTCTTTTCTGGGGCTGTTGAAATATGGGGACGGAAAAATGGCTATTCAAGAGAATATAGCCACTTTTCTGAAAGATAGATCTTTTTCAAAAACAGGTATGATTTCGACTTCAAAGAACATTGCTACTAAGGTTTCTAAGGTAGAGATATTAACAAAGACTTTTTTGGGATCATAATCCTGTAAATTTGGTTTATAAAAGGAAATCTAATTCTTTAGATGTAGACTAAATGAAATGTTGCTACAGAAAGAAGCAATAGTGGAGGATTGTAAAAAGAAATGAAAGATTTTTTAAAAAATAATTTAGTTAAGGAACTTATTTAAGAGTGGTTTGAGATGCAGCTAATGCTTTTAGTACAGTTATATTTATACAATATGATAGTGAACATACAAAGAAGAGTCAAGGGAAAATACAAGCTATTTTGGATGAAATAAGGAGAAAAGAAGAATAAAGGAATTTTCCTAAGAAGGTTATAAGATAGGTAAAAAAAAGTTTTTACACAATAATTACAATGACAATGATCAATGTTAATAATAAGACAAAGGGAAATAAAATAAAAATGAATTATATAAAGCAAAAAAAAATGAGTTTGCAAATAAAAGAGAGAAGTGGCTAGCATATAAATTACCAAAAGAAAAAGAAAATAACTTGGTACTGGACTTACACAAGGGATATAGTGTCTTAATGGATAATACAACCATACAAAAGCATTTCATCAATAGTATTCCAATTTATATAAATAAAATGACATTTTTCTACAGCAGGGGTGTCTAACTGCCGGCCTGTGGGCCGGATGCATTATAGCAAAACCACACCCACCCCATTGCAGGCAATGCAAAAAAAGTCGCAACACATCATGACAAGTCACGTGACCAGGGCTTTTTTTGTCATAGAACCCCCAGAACGGAGTTCCGGCACCTTTTTTGGATGGAACCTTGTAGGATAGGCAAGGTGGGTTGTATGTGTGAGTTCCGGCACCTTTTTTTTTTTTTTTTTTTTTTACAAAAAAAGCACTGCACGTGACATTGCAAGTTTGACAGCCCTGCTCTAGAGAAAGTAGATGAATATTTAAAGATACAAATTTTATTGAAGATTACAGAGGAACAGAGACAGATAATGAATGAACCCAAAACAATAAGGAAAGTTTCTAAAGCTATAAAAAAAATATTAAATAGAAAAGTGCCTGGATTGAGGGGATTACCAAATTCTTATTATAAATGTTTTGAAGATGAAATTTTACAACCTTTACATGATGAATTATGTACTACAGGGAGGAAAGATGCCAGAGAATTGACAAAAGGGCAATATAACATTAATACCCAATAAGGAACAAGATTTGACTTTGCCTAACAAGATAATATAGGCCAATGTCTTTATTAAATACTACAACTTATTCACAACTATTCTAACTGATACTGAAAATAATTTTGCAAGAATTTATTCATGAGGAACAATGTGGGTTTTTATTTAAAAAATAGTTAAACGTTAGCGATGTTTTAGACATTTTGGATTATTTGGAGCAACAAAATGAAAAACAACCCAATTAAGTTTGCAGTTGACTTGATGTTGGTTCTGGAAGATCCTTCAAAGGGAATTGAACTATTAATGGACAAATATAAAAAGATGTGGTGATTAGTAGGTTTCAAGAGAAAATGAAGATGTTAACAAAATACGTGAAAATAGAAGATCAAATAGAATTGATGACTAAAACAGGATTTAAGATTGGGAAACAGATAAAATATTTTGAAAGTTGTTCCACAAAATATCTTTGTCAATTTTAGCACAAGAAGCATTTTATAAATTTAAAATATTAGATAAATGCAAATGATTAACTTATCATGAGATACTAGAATTTTTTCAAAAGCAATATAAAATAGAATCAAGGAAAGAACTGGTGACAGAGGGATATAGTTGTCAATTGTTCTCTTACTTACAATTATTAGAAAGTAGATAAAAGAATTTATGGTTTTGAACATTGTAAAACTAAATTTGAAATAGAATTGTGTACAAATGATGAACATGAAATTGCTATGATGTATAAACTTTTACTGAAATTTGAAACAGAAGAAAAAGTGAAAGAGCCACCGATAGAAGGGCTAAAAGTTTTGGTTATAATACAGTTAGTGAACCGGTTGCCAAGCACACAAAATGTGCTCATGTGACCTGGGGGGGGTGTCATTGAAAATCCTTGTCTAATGACCACAATTGGGACCGGAATCTTGATCATTGAGTGAAACAGCTGTTAGGAGAAATATCACATGATTGCCCATGTGATTGCTTTGCACAGCGATTGGAAACCTCAAACTCCCAGGTGTAGTCATTAAATGATTGCACAGGTAATTAAGTAGATAGAATCCAGGTAAGATGCCTCTGGGGGATAGGAGGCCATGGGAGGCTCTGCTCAGGAGCTGAAAAATTCTGCCAAATTCAAGCATGATTTTCAGCAAAGAGACACTTGTGCAAGGCCTGCATTGGGCATCCCATGGCCTCTTCCATCCACCTGAGGTATCTCAAGCTCCTTACCTTACTGTGTTGCCTCTCTACTCAGGAGATGAAAATCATGCTTGGATTTCACCTCTCCCTCATCTCTAGGGGCTGGCTGAAAGAGCTGCCTATTGAAGAATGTCAGCTCTTCAACAAGGTGGAGAAATAGAGTTCAAATCTTCAGGATCTGAGTTCTGTTTTTCCACTGATTGGACTTCAGCTCCCCTCAGCAGGCAGCTCTTTCAGCCAGAGGGAGTCCTCTCAGCAGGCAACAGCAGCCTACAACTTTCCCTGCTGGCGTCTCCTTTGTGTTTTTTTTTGGGGGGGGGGAGCAGGCAGAGAACATTGCAAATGGTGATCACTTGATCACAGGACACTTGGCCACTGGTCATAAGTATGAACAGGTTGTCAAGCATCCAGATCATGATCACATGATCATGGGGGGGGGCAGTGTGATGTTTTATGATGTTCAGAAGTATTTTATGGGCCATAATGCACCCTTTCTGAGGCTATCATAACTTTGAACCGTTGTTAAACAAACAGTTATAAGTCAAAGACTACCTGTAATGTAAAAGGCAATGATGATACAGAATCACCAATAGATGATAATACTTCAGCTATTTCCCTTTTTTAATGTAACCTGTCCATCTATGAAGATTCCTGAGTGATTTGTGGCTATCATCACCTCTCAGTTTAACCAATTTCACTGGACTGTTAGGAGGTCAGTGAGTGTGCTGAGACTAAGGGGGACCTAGGTTCAAACCTGCAGTTATTCAGGACGTTTAGAATGTGGGGGCTATTGCAGAGAAAGCCTACCAGTTAGCCCACACATCCTGTCTAGCAGATGGGAAAGGAATTCTCAGCATGATCTTTTCTGAATGATCCAGTTGGATAAGCAGAAGAATACTTCGCAAAGTAGTTACTTGATATCAACAGTAATAATAGTAGAAAAGGGTATGGAAAGGAGTTGATGCATAATGGGGGAGCATGTTTGGTTCCATTTTTACATACTGGTTGCAGCTTCCATGTCATCTTGATGAAATAAATGACTTTCTCTCAGAGTCACCTTGAACCACAAGATGGATGGCAAATAAATTTAATAAAAATAATAATAATAATAAAATACAAAGAACTGGAAATGGAACGACTGTGGCAAAAGAAAGCAAAGGCAATACCAGTAGTAGCAGTAATCCCAAAACAACTGGAGCACCACTTGAACACCATCAGCATTGACAAAATCACCATCAGTCAATTGCAAAGGGCAGCTTTATTCAAAACAGGTTACATCCTAGGGACAATACCTCTAACACCATCAAACAGCAATATCTACCTATCCCAGGTCCTTGGGAAGAACTCAATAGGTGAATAAAAATGCCAAATCCAGTCTGAACATTTGGCTCAGTGTGCAACAAACAACAACACTAGCACTAAAAAATAATAAATATATGCTTAATTTTCTTGTGTGGCTCTCTACAACCATTGGGCTCCCTCTTTTCCATACTTTCTATAAAAACAAGTTAATATATGCTTTCCATACTAAACAAATTAACATATCTGAAGCAGATTCAATATTATCCAGAGAAAAAAGTTTCATTATTTTCCTTTAATTACACTCAGATTTGTATTATTTTCAGCTGCTACCAAAAAAAGCTTACATTTATGATATTGATTGTTTGAATAAATTCATATCAAATTAATAATAAATGAACTATAAAGTAGAATTAGTTTCTCAAAGACTGTAAATAAAGGAAGATTGTTTAATCAAACAATGATCTAAGATTTTAATACTCCAGCTTTCCTTCATTAGCAGATGCAAGAACAGCAATAAAAATGCCAGATGTAAGAACAGCAACAAAAAGGGACAATCCAACAATTCATACAGCTGTTTCATGGAGCATAAACAGTACCGTTGTTAAAATTAGCAACTTTAACAAAAACCCACACTATTATAGTGTGCAAATAATGCAAAAGTTGTGTAAACAACAAGTTAATTGGGCAACAAGAAAGAAGGAAAAGAGTGTCTCTTATTCTTCATGCTCTAACTTCAAGTGGTATTTTCACAAGTGATGCTAAATATGGAATCCATTCTTCTATATGTAACATTTAAATATGATTGATGTAATACAGATAGTGGATTTTGAACAGATGGACATTCTAGCCAGAATGGGATTTTTATCAAATTTAAATCTTTGCCAGTAAATAATAAGTAGGTAAATGAAGCAAATATTCTTCAAGCATATATTCTGATGTTTCCATTGAATTTTAGTGCAATGCAACTTCAGACATTCTGCGGTTTGTGCATAAATGCTGATTTGTACATAACTGGGTCAATGTGTACAGTAGGTGAGCTGCCATGTCTGAATATATGGCTGTAGAGTTATGATCCCAGAGAAGTTATTGACTTAAGAGGAGTAAAACCCAGTTCATAAATCATGTGACTATGGAACATGACATATGATGACACATGCTGACACTCAAACAGAGATAAGATAGTAAGTCATGTTCTCCTTTCCAACATTATTTTACGACTTTAAAATCTTTTTTCTTTTTTTCTTTCTTTTTGGTTGTAAAAGGCCTTAACTAAAATGTGACTAATACAAAGAATGTGATAGATTGTGTTAAATTTACTACAAAGATGCACTATCATAAGAAATGCACCGCACTGCAAATTTTGTTTGTAACAATGGCCCTCTCTGGACTTGATTGGCACTTTTACCTGCTCTTTTTATTAATTTAAATAATTTATAACTTGTTCAGTCTTCCAGACAATGATTTCTTGCTTTCATTTATTGTTTAATAAAGCCCAATATTGTCTCATTGATTCTGCATAAAGTTGAACTCTCTTTTACTCCAGCCCTAAGTCTGGGCTTATACTCACATTCTCCTAATTGTGACAAAGATTCATCCTTGTAATTGGTTTTATGCAACATCTCTTCATCACATTGCCTTTATCACATTCTCAGTCCACATCGGAGTCAACTTAAACTTGTCTTTAGCTATTCTAATGTTAAAGTATAAGTATTTTCCCCTCTCCTCCAGGTTTGGCTGTGGACCTGATCTACCACGCTTCCATCAACAATGTAGTTGATAACACAGTAGGGAGTTGGAATCTGCACAGTCCCCACTGGCCACTTGAGGCTTATTGGAGGCAGGTTCTTTCTTCTCCACGAGTTGGTCAGTCTTCTGTGGCCATTTTGATTTCAGGTGCAGAAAAGACAGGAAATGGAACAAATCTGGGGAAACCATGATGCAGTTCTGCGAAAGCATTTGGGGGGGGACCATTGTTGGGGGCAATCTTTCTTAGCTGGTGATAAGGGGATTGAAAATAGCACTATGCTTAACTCTTTGTGTGTTAAATGCCAGTGTGGAAATCCAAGCAATCACCAACATATCTGATCACTGAGAGGGAGGGAAGCATTGTTTAGGATGTTTGCTTAGGTCGTGCTGGCTTCTTTTTCTTGCAAGCCATTCCTCTACCTGGCCTTCCTCCTGCTTGAATTTTTGTAAAGTCCCTGATGTGCAAAATCCTCTTGATGCCCTTTCTGGAAGTGGCCCTTTATTCCTTGGGAATCGTATCAGACTGCTACTCTTTTACTATGACTTTCTCTTCATACCTGCTCTGCAGCTTTTATATTCTCCTTGGAAGAACAGTCGTTCCAGCTGGCCTTTCAGGTTTCCCATTTTCCACAGATAACACCCCTGATAAATATTTCCCTCTCTTCTTTCAAAAGAGCTCCAGACTTTTGTTCAGAAATAACCTAACAGGTCGCCTGTGTGAAGCACCTCCATATTTTCAACCTCTTATGCAGGTAGCTTGCTGGGTAGGTAAGCACATGATTCAAAGTGCCCACTCACACTCCCAGATGTTACCCAGATGTTTCTCTTTTTCTTGCTGTCTTTCAGTGCAAAGAGGGAACTATGCAACCGAAGCCTCTTTCATGTTGCCCTTCCCAAATTCTCTGGTTAAGCTTGGGTGAGACATCCCTCAATTCTGGAGATGTGATTTTCCATCAGCATTAGGCAGAGTGGGAAAGGACATGTGTGTTAACAGTTAACCAACCTATCAATATTGAGAATAATTCCCCAAATTTTCCAAAACAAAGCTCCAACCCCACCCATTCCAAAAATGCAGATATGTCACCACACCACTGCTATGACCCATGCTTTACTCCTTCAAATCTATGTATTGATTTGGCAGATAAAAGATAAACTGTCCCTAATTTAAAGTAGGATAGTTTTAAGGCACTTCAGCTCTTCCACTGGACAATTAGCAGCTTACCAGACCATTCTCTTTTCTTTCTTCAGGGCAAGGCAACATGCAGACATACCTGCCTTTCTTAGGCTAAACGGAATCTTAGGCCTGTATGAAGAAATGCGAAAAGAGTGTTTAAACGCTCTGCTTGCCAAAAAAAAAAAAAAAAAAAAAAANGTCGAATCATAAGAATGTAATGCTTTATTTCTACAAAGAAAAAAGAAGAAAAGGAAAGAGATAATGTATTACCTTTCAAAAGCAAGTGCAGTTAGACTGTGTGTTGGAGTCATAACTGCTAGTTGTGAAATACTGGCTGGATTGTAATAGCAGAAAATAAACTCTTAACAAGGAATTTTTTCACCCAACGGAGAGAATTGACTGGTACCCATTCCAGGATAGTTCTCTATTGTCTTGTCTTAGATACTGGACTGTTGTTTATCATGCATTCAGATGTTTATTGGTGGCTAGACATGTGCAGGTTTTTAAGGCTAGCAGTATTTTAAATACCAAAAAATAAAAATTAAAAATCAAAAGATTAAGAGCTGCTCTGTGACATGATGGATTTACTTGGAAACCGTGATCTATTTTCCAAGAACAAGCTTTTATTTCTCTCCCCTGACTCACTCCCTGATTTTGAATTACCTTTTCCAGGTAGTCCCCATTTAGCGTCCACAACTGAAACCGGCAACTTGGTTGTTAAATGAAGCGGTTGCCAAATAAAACTGTCTCTGTGCTTATGATCTTATTTCAGCTTTCCTTTGCTTTATAGATTTGCAAAGGTCATAAAAGTAAATAATGGCCTTAAAGTTTCTTTTTCATCATTTCTGTAACTGCAAGCATTCACTAAGTGAAGATCACCTGTGCTTAAATTACAAAGGAAACTATGGCTCTACCCAAATTTAACTTACTGTACTTGCAAATGTATAAACTCGATAATAAATTCAGACTATTCATTTGCACTTAATCTAAGACATCTTCATGCAGAGCTTTAAAAATACTCAGCTGATTTCTTTTTTTGAAAAATGAGATGCATTAGTTTGTATCCACTGAATCTATACATTAGGAAAAGCCATTCTGCTGATATGTGAAAAACTGGTTCGCTCCCCAACTGATGGATTCCCTCCCCCACCGGCAGCATCTTTGGAAAGTCTCTGACGGTGTAAGAATTTTCCTAAACAATGTCCTTTAGATACCTTGGAATTGCAATTACCTGCTTACTGGGAAAGAGGAGAATTATAGAGGAGCTATAGAGGAGAATTAGAAAGGAACTGTAGTGGTGCAGTGGTTAGAATAGAATAGAATAGAATAGAATAGAATAGAATAGAATAGAATAGAATAGAATAGAATAGAATAGAATAGAATAGAATATCTTTATTGTCGTTGTGTAACTCACAACGAAATTAAGTGCTGTCCACAAATAAGAACATACATTATATACACAGTATTGCAGGCTAACTCTGCCAACTGACAGCAGTTTGATTCTCACCAGCTCAAGTTGACTCAGCCTTCCATTCTTCCGAGGTCAGTAAAATGAGGACCCAGATTGTTGGGGGCAATAGGCTGACTCTGTAAACCACTGTAAAGAAATATGAAGCTGTATGTAAGTCTAATTGCTATTGCTATTGCTATAATCCAGAAGGCTAGAAGTCTCTAATCTGGGGAATATTGGACTAGAACCGGCTTCCTAATAGAAATCTGGACTAATAGGTTTGTGAGACTCATGCAGAAAGTTTATTTATTTAGTTATTACTCAAATTCATATGCCATCTCACCTAAGGAGACTGGGTGGTACAGAACAATAGATACAAAGCAAAGATATAAAAACAGCAAATACAAGTATGAAAGTGCTAATTGGGAAAGGCCATCCTAAGGCCAACTTGCCTTAGAATGCAATGGAAGTCTTTAAACAAAATTATTAAGGATTTTTTTTTAAAAAAAAGAAAGATTAAAAACTAATGCAAACTAAGAAAATGAAAAGAAAAAGAAAGAACTCAGAACACTAAGGGCGAAAAGTGAAAACAAAAATAGGAGAAAAATAGAAAAAAAAAAAAAGAAACATAGAGAAGCTTCCAATATTCTTTTCAGCAGTTAACAGTATAATTATGTTAATCTCTCACTCTATGGTTAAAACATAACTCTCTTCTTTCTATAATTTGTCTAATTATCAAAATCATAAATCGTAATTTCTTTTCTTTTCTGGGGCTGTTGAAATATGGGGACGGAAAAATGGCTATTCAAGAGAATATAGCCACTTTTCTGAAAGATAGATCTTTTTCAAAAACAGGTATGATTTCGACTTCAAAGAACATTGCTACTAAGGTTTCTAAGGTAGAGATATTAACAAAGACTTTTTTGGGATCATAATCCTGTAAATTTGGTTTATAAAAGGAAATCTAATTCTTTAGATGGAGACTAAATGAAATGTTGCTACAGAAAGAAGCAATAGTGGAGGATTGTAAAAAGAAATAAAAGATTTTTTAAAAATAATTTAGTTAAGGAACTTATTTAACAGTGGTTTGAGATGCAGCTAATGCTTTTAGTACAGTTATATTTATACAATATGATAGTGAACATACAAAGAAGAGTCAAGGGAAAATACAAGCTATTTTGGATGAAATAAGGAGAAAAGAAGAATAAAGGAATTTTCCTAAGAAGATTATAAGATAGGTAAAAAAAAGTTTTTACACAATAATTACAATGACAATGATCAATGTTAACAATAAGACAAAGGGAAATAAAATAAAAATGAATTATATAAAGCAAAAAAAATTGAGTTTGCAAATAAAAGAGAGAAGTGGCTAGCATATAAATTACCAAAAGAAAAAGAAAATAACTTGGTACTGGACTTACACAAGGGATATACTGTCTTAATGGATAATACCACCATACAGAAGCATTTCATCAATAGTATTCCAATTTATATAAATAAAATGACATTTTTCTACAGCAGGGGTGTCAAACTGCTGGCCCGTGGGCCAGATGCATTATAGCAAAACCACACCCACCCCATTGCAGGCAATGCAAAAAAAGTTGCAACACATCACGACAAGTCACGTGACCAGGGCTTTTTTTTGTCATAGAACCCCCAGAACGGAGTTCCGGCACCTTTTTTGGATGGAACCTTGTAGGGTAGGCAAGGCAGGTTGTATGATGTGTGTGAATTTCGGCACTTTTTTTTTTTTTTTTTACAAAAAAAGCACTGCACGTGACATTGCAAGTTTGACAGCCCTGCTCTAGAGAAAGTAGATGAATATTTAAAGATACAAAATTTATTGAAGATTACAGAGGAACAGAGACAGATAATGAATGAACCCAAAACAATAAGGAAAGTTTCTGAAGCTATAAAAAAATATTAAATAGAAAAAGTGCCTGGATTGAGGGGATTACCAAATTCTTATTATAAATGTTTTGAAGATGAAATTTTACAACCTTTACATGATGAATTATGTACTACAGGGAGGAAAGATGCCAGAGAATTGACAAAAGGGCAATATAACATTAATACCCAATAAGGAACAAGATTTGACTTTGCCTAACAAGATAATATAGGCCAATGTCTTTATTAAATACCACAACTTATTCACAACTATTTTAACTGATACTGAAAATAATTTTGCAAGAATTTATTCATGAGGAACAATGTGGCTTTTTATTTAAAAAATAATTAAAGGACAATGTTAGCGATGTTTTGAACATTTTGGATTATTTGGAGCAACAAAATGAAAAACAACCCTTATTGATTTTCTTACAGTAGATGCAGAGAAAGCCTTTGACAATTTGAATGGACTTTCTTGTTCAAGATTTTAGAGGATAGGAATTCTGGAGAAAACTTTATAAAATGGGTAACATTAATCTACACTTCACAGAAAGCACAAATAATTGTTAATGAAAAACTAACAAAATCCAGTGAAATGCAAAAGGCAACAGCATAGGCATGCCCACTGTCTCCTTTCTTGTTCATGTTGGTTTCTTGAAATATTGAATAGAGATATTAGACTAGATGAGGGAATTGTGGCAGTACAAGAGAGACATAAATTAAGTTTGCAGTTGACTTGATGTTGGTTCTGGAAGATCCTTCAAAGGGAATTGAACTATTAATGGACAAATATAAAAAGATGTGGTGATTAGTAGGTTTCAAGAGAAGATGAAGATGTTAACAAAATACGTGAAAATAGAAGATCAAATAGAATTGATGACTAAAACAGGATTTAAGATTGGGAAACAGATAAAATATTTTGAAAGTTGTTCCCCAAAACATCTTTGTTGATTTTAGCACAAGAAGCATTTTATAAATTTGAAATATTAGATAAATGCAAATGATTAACTTATCATGAGATACTAGAATTTTTTCAAAAGCAATATAAAATAGAATCAAGGAAAGAACTGGTGACAGAGGGATATAGTTGTCAATTGTTCTCTTACTTACAATTATTAGAAAGTAGATAAAAGAATTTATGGTTTTGAACATTGTAAAACTAAATTTGAAATAGAATTGTGTACAAATGATGAACATGAAATTGCTATGATGTATAAACTTTTACTGAAATTTGAAACAGAAGAAAAAGTGAAAGAGCCACCGATAGAAGGGCTAAAAGTTTTGGTTATAATACAGTTAGTGAACCAGTTGCCAAGCACAGAAAATGTGCTCATGTGACCTGGGGGGGTGTCATTGAAAATCCTTGTCTAATGACCACAATTGGGACCGAAATCTTGATCATTGATTGAAGCAGCTGTTAGGAGAAATATCACATGATTGCCCATGTGATTGCTTTGCACAGCGATTGGAAACCTCAAACTCCCAGGTGTAGTCATTAAATGATTGCACAGGTCATTAAGTAGACAGAATCCAGGTAAGATGCCTCTGGGGGATAGGAGGCCATTGGAGGCTCTGCTCAGGAGCTGAAAAATTCTGCCAAATTCAAGCATGATTTTCAGCAAAGAGACACTTGTGCAAGGCCTGCATTGGGCATCCCATGGCCTCTTCCATCCACCTGAGGTACCTCAAGCTCCTTACCTTACTGTGTTGCCTCTCTACTCAGGAGATGAAAATCATGCTTGGATTTCGCCTCTCCCTCATCTCTAGGGGCTGGCTGAAAGAGCTGCCTATTGAAGAATGTCAGCTCTTCAACAAGGTGGAGAAATAGAGTTCAAATCTTCAGGATCTGAGCTCTGTTTTTCCACCCATTGGACTTCAGCTCCCCTCAGCAGGCAGCTCTTTCAGCCAGAGGGAGTCCTCTCAGCAGGCAACAGCAGCCTACAACGTTCCCTGCTGGTGTCTCCTTTGTTTTTTTTTGGGGGGGGGAGCAGGCAGAGAACATTGCAAATGGTGATCACTTGATCACAGGACACTTGGCCACTGGTCATAAGTATGAACAGGTTGTCAAGCATCCAGATCATGATCACATGATCATGGGGGGGGGGCAGTGTGATGTTTTATGATGTTCAGAAGTATTTTACGGGCCATAATGCACCCTTTCTGAGGCTGTCATAACTTTGAACCGTTGTTAAACAAACAGTCATAAGTCAAAGACTACCTGTAATGTAAAAGGCAATGATGATACAGAATCACCAATAAATGATAGTACTTCAGCTATTTCCCTTTTTTAATGTGGAATGTAACCTCCATCTATGAAGATTCCTGAGTGATTTGTGGCTATTATCACCTCTCAGTTTAACCAATTTCACTGGACTGTTAGGAGGTCAGTGAGTGTGGTGAGACTAAGGGAGACCTAGGTTCAAACCTGCAGTTATTCAGGACCTTTATAATGTGGGGGCTATTGCAGAGAAAGCCTAACAGTTAGCCCACACATCCTGTCTAGCAGATGGGAAAGGAATTCTCAGCATGATCTTTTCTGAATGATCCAGTTGGATAAGCAGAAGAATACTTCGCAAAGTAGTTACTTGATATCAGTAGTAATAATAGTAGAAAAGGGTATGAAAAGGAGTTGATGCATAATGGGGGAGCATGTTTGGTTCCATTTTTACATACTGGTTGCAGCTTCCATGTCATCTTGATGAAATAAATGACTTCTCTCAGAGTCACCTTGAACCACAAGATGGGTGGCAAATAAATTTCATAATAATAATAATAATAATAATAATAAAATACAAAGAACTGGAAATGGAATGACTGTGGCAAAAGAAAGCAAAGGCAATACCAGTAGTAGCAGTAATCCCAAAACAATTGGTGCACCACTTGAACACTATCAGCATTGACAAAATCACCATCAGTCAATTGCAAAGGGCAGTTTTACTCAAAACAGGTTACATCCTAGGGACAATACCTCTAACACCATCAAACAGCAATATCTACCTATCCCAGGTCCTTGGGAAGAACTCAATAGGTGGATAAAAATGCCAAATCCAGTCTGAACATTTGGCTCAGTGTGCAACAAACAACAACACTAGCACTAAAAATAATAAATATATGCTTAATTTTCTTGTGTGGCTCTCTACAACCATTGGGCTCCCTCTTTTCCACACTTTCTATAAAAACAAGTTAATATACGCTTTCCATACTAAACAAATTAACATATCTGAAGCAGATTCAATATTATCCAGAGAAAAAAGTTTCATTATTTTCCTTTAATTACACTCAGATTTGTATTATTTTCAGCTGCTACTAAAAAAAGCTTACATTTATGATATTGATTGTTTGAATAAATTCATATCAAATGAATAATAAATGAACTATAAAGTAGAATTAGTTTCTCAAAGACTGTAAATAAAGGAAGATTGTTTAATCAAACAATGATCTAAGATTTTAATACTCCAGCTTTCCTTCACTAGCAGATGCAAGAACAGCAATAAAAATGCCAGATGTAAGAACAGCAACAAAAAGGGACAATCCAACAATTCATGCAACTGTTTCATGGAGCATAAACAGTACCGTTGTTAAAATTAGCAACTTTAACAAAAACCCACACTATTATAGTGTGCAAATAGTGCAAAAGTTGTGTGAACAACAAGTTAATTGGGCAACAAGAAAGAAGGAAAAGAGTGTCTCTTATTCTTCATGCTCTAACTTCAAGTGGTATTTTCACAAGTGATGCTAAATATGGAATCCATTCTTCTATATGTAACATTTAAATATGATTGATGTAATACAGATAGTGGATTTTGAACAGATGGACATTCTAGCCAGAATTGGATTTTTATCAAATTTAAATCTTTGCCAGTAAATAATAAGTAGGTAAATGAAGCAAATATTCTTCAAGCATATATTCTGATGTTTCCATTGAATTTTAGTGCAATGCAACTTCAGACATTCTGCGGTTTGTGCATAAATGCTGATTTGTACATAACTGGGTCAATGTGTACAGTAGGTGAGCTGCCATGTCTGAATATATGGCTGTAGAGTTATGATCCCAGAGAAGTTATTGACTTAAGAGGTGTAAAACCCAGTTCATAAATCATGTGACTATGGAACATGACATAAGATGACACATGCTGACACTCAAACAGAGATAAGATAGTAAGTCATGTTCTCCTTTCCAACATTATTTTACGACTTTAAAATCTTGTTTCTTTTTTTCTTTCTTTTTGGTTGCAAAAGGCCTTAACTAAAATGTGACTAATACAAAGAATGTGATAGATTGTGTTAAATTTACTACAAAGATGCACTATCATAAGAAATGCACCGCACTGCAAATTTTGTTTGTAACAATGGCCCTCTCTGGACTTGATTGGCACTTTTACCTGCTCTTTTTATTAATTTAAATAATTTATAACTTGTTCAGTCTTCCAGACAATGATTTCTTGCTTTCATTTATTGTTTAATAAAGCTCAATATTGTCTCATTGATTCTGCATAAAGTTGAACTCTCTTTTACTCCAGCCCTAAGTCTGGGCTTATACTCACATTCTCCTAATTGTGACACAGATTCGTCCTTGTAATTGGTTTTATGCAACATCTCTTCATCACATTGCCTTTATCACATTCTCAGTCCACATCGGAGTCAACTTAAACTTGTCTTTAGCTATTCTAATGTTAAAGTATAAGTATTTTCCCCTCTCCTCCAGGTTTGGCTGTAGACCTGATCTACCACAATTCCATCAACAATATAGTTGATAACACAGTAGGGAGTTGGAATCTGCACAGTCCCCATTGGCTACTTGAGGCTTATTGGAGGCAGGTTCTTTCTTCTCCAGGAGTTGGTCAGTCTTCTCTGGCCATTTTGATTTCACGTGCAGAAAAGACAGGAAATGGAACAAATCTGGGGAAACCATGATGCAGCTCTGTGAAAGCATTTGGGGGGGACCATTGTTGGGGGCAATCTTTCTTAGCTAGTGATAAGGGGATTGAAAGTAGCACTATGCTTAACTCTTTGTGTGTTAAATGCCAGTGTGGAAATCCAAGCAATCACCAACGTATCTGATCACTGAGAGGGAGGGAAGCATTGTTTAGGATGTTTGCTTAGGTCGTGCTGGCTTCTTTTTCTTGCAAGCCATTCCTCTACCTGGCCTTCCTCCTGCTTGAATTTTTGTAAAGTCCCTGATGTGCAAAATCCTCTTGATGCCCTTTCTGGAAGTGGCCCTTTATTCCTGGGGAATCGTATCAGACTGCTACTCTTTTACTGTGACTTTCTCTTCATACCTGCTCTGCAGCTTTTATATTCTCCTTGTGAGGTTCTTGCACACACAGTCGTTCCAGCTGGCCTTTCAGGTTTCCCATTTTCCACAGATAACACCCCTGATAAATATTTCCCTCTCTTCTTTCAAAAGAGCTCCAGACTTTTGTTCAGAAATAACCTAACAGGTTGCCTGTGTGAAGCTCCTCCATGTTTTCAACCTCTTACGCAGGTAGCTTGCTGGGTAGGTAAGCACATGATTCAAAGTGCCCACTCACACTCCCGTAGTCTGTTACCCAGATGTTTCTCTTTTTCTTGCTGTCTTTCAGTGCAAAGAGGGAACTATGCAACGGAAGCCTCTTTCATGTTGCCCTTCCCAAATTCTCTGGTTAAGCTTGGGTGAGACATCCCTCAATTCTGGAGATGTGATTTTCCATCAGCAGTAGGCAAAGTGGGAAAGGACATGTGTGTTAACAGTTAACCAACCTATCAATATTGAGAATAATTCCCCAAATTTTCCAAAACAAAGCTCCAACCCCACCCATTCCAAGAATGCAGATATGTCACCACACCACTGCTATGACCCATGCTTTACTCTTTCAAATCTATGTATTGATTTGGCAGATAAAAGATAAACTGTCCCTAATTTAAAGTAGGATAGTTTTAAGGCACTTCAGCTCTTCCACTGGACAATCAGCAGCTTACCAGACCATTCTCTTTTCTTTCTTCAGGGCAAGGCAACATGCAGACATACCTGCCTTTCTTAGGCTAAACGGAATCTTAGGCCTGTATGAAGAAATGCGAAAAGAGTGTTTAAACGCTCTGCTTGCCAAAAAAAATTTTTTTTTTTTTTTTTTTGCACTGATACCCTTTTCATTCCTGTGAGATTCATCTCTTCCTGATGCCAATACAATCTCTTGCACCCTGAGGCAAAAGGTGCCTTATTGAATCAAGTCACCCAAAGTCTTTTTCCAATAGTGCATTTAAATCTCTCTCTCTCTCTCTTTTTTAATATTGCGCTTCACACATCAGGCTTTTGAGACTCCACAATGAGTCTATATCTGGGCAACAGCTAAAGGGAAGGGAACTAATGAATTGGCATCAATCAGAGCTTCCAGCTGCAGTATCTAAGTTGCCACAGAAATTATTCACTTCTTGTCAAGGGTTGAGAAATAATTTCCCATTAATAGCCAAACTTAGCTACCGAATCCAAATGACTTCTATGAAATAAGACCAGGCAACAGCTGATCAATTTTGGACTTAGGGCACAAACAAACTATGTTGTCAAACCAAGCCCAAATAACCATTTGGTAGGGTTTTTTCCCCCCACAAGATAACCGGAAGCCACCATTCAAAACCAGTGGTGCAGAATCTAGTTTTACCTAATGGTTTCAAAGTAAGATTATGGCAGATAATCATGCCGCTTCTCTGTCTCATGCATGCATGCATGCACTCATATTCCTGAGCATGTCCCCAGAAAGAGAAGAGTTGATTGTCATTCCAATATGGCTAATAGAAGCTTGAAACCTCTGGATCCCAATTAAAGTCTCCTTTTGCTGGATGTACATTTGGAAAAATAATAATAAACATATATAAATATGAATTAAACTTCTGGCAAGGAGTTTGTTATTAAGCTTGCATAAAGTAGCTCCTATGCCAGTCTCAGCCTTTAAGGATTTGAGGAGTGTTGCTATTTAGCATGAGCAACATCATGGGTGCTCTTCAAGCTGGTTCTTATGTCTGACCAAAGAAATTTAAACAAAAAATATATTACTTGTGGCAAGAGGGCATTGTACGTCTACCTCTGTCAGAGTAGGGCTTATTTTCACGCCTGCCATTCTGACCCAACTCTCAACTGTCAGTAGATACACACAAGCCAGTTGGGCCACTGGTTTTCCGAGAAGCTGGTCTGAGCCAAGTGCTCAAGGTCAGATCTTGATCTGCATTATGCCAACACAAATTTGCAGTCAGCAGATTTCCACTGCAGGGGTTGCGGGGAAAGAGGAGGGAATGCATGGAGAAACAAGCCTTTGGTCCCGTTTTGCCTGATGGAGGAAGATAAACAAGAAAAGTGAACACATAGGTCATTATCTGTTTGTACTTTTCCGCAAGGACTCTGGAAACACAAAAACCCTTTCAAGTTGGCAGGCAAAAAGCATGCAGGAGAAGCAGAGGCAGCAGCACTGAGAGAAACGGTCAGCATTTTCCAAGTAAAAACCGACAGCTGCTGTGACGAGCACTCGGTGAAACCTTACGACAGCATAAATTGAGGTCAAAAATGAGCTGGCTGGCTTCACTTTGATTCCCTGTTTGCAGAAAGAAAGAAAGAAAGAAAGAAAGAAAGAAAGAAAGAAAGAAAGAAAGAAAGAAAGAAAGAAAGAAAGAAAGAAAGAAAGAAAGAAAATAAATAAATAAATAAGAAACCACAGCACAGATGGTTGCCATTTAGTCACAGGAAGCAAGGACGGTTAGGTGTGGATGATTAGGACATACACATGAAGAAATGTATTCACTGTACGTCTTGATGGAAGAAAAAAAACAACCCTCTTGTAATTCCATGGTAGAAACTGACTTGGATGGCGGAAGCAGAACAAGCAAGAGGTGGTTAAGCTGGGCGTGGGAACCTTTTATTAGAACGTCCACTTTTTTACTTTCTGACTTTAACATGATGGGCTAGATTGTTTTTAAAATTGTGCCTTTGAAAAAGATTCATAAAGAGGGTTTGAATGTCAAATACTTACTAAAGATGAAAGGCAAAGCCTCATCTGAAGCCATGGGCCTGAAGAGGCCACCTTCATCAGCTACATCTAAGTAGGGCCACCTATTCTGGGTAACAAAAATCTGGATGACCACTAGATGGCAGTAAAGAGATGCAGGTTTGGCAGCCTTACATCTAAGAATGAATTAAGATGGAATAACCAACTTTACCTGGTTTTTGGTAAAGATTTTGGATTGTTCGCAAGCCATCACAAGTGTGATATGTGATTTGATACTCTCCTCTCTGATTACTCAGGCATGGCAAAGGAAGGCCAAAAAAAAAAAAAAGAATTAGAAAGCCTGCTGTCAGCAATCAGAACCCTTCCAAAGATTTCAGAATTGGTCATAGATGGAAGAGCAGAAATGTTGATTGCCTGATAAATATGTTTAGATTCTGTACAGCATTGCTGCTGCCAAGATATATCTCTTACATTTGCAGAAAGCCCCAACATCTTTGTCCAACTTCTGTTTAGCTCCAGTCTCAGCCTGCATCTAACTATGTCAATTATTTTTTTCTGACCCTAGTT
>NW_015387185.1:289328-297793 GCF_001527695.2 Protobothrops mucrosquamatus | reverse complement strand
CTCATGTCTCTTGAAGTATCTTTTTGCCCAGAGGAGGTGTCGCAACAGGATATTACTTTTGTTTTCTAGATGTCCTGGGAAAGCATCTGGGTTTTGATGCACCTGCATACATACTTATTAGTTTGCATCAGATGATGCAACCTCTTGACTTTTGTACTTACATCAGATATTGGAATAGAAAGATGGAAAGATGAAGCTTGCTTTATGATGTCACTGCATATACTGTACATCGTTAAATTGATGGCATCTCACTTTGCTGCAGATGTCTGGGTGCCTACTCATTTCTTCAATCTAGACTGACCTCACAGACTCAACTGAACCTCGAATCTGCTTGTCCCTAACATGGATTCCCATTCTAATTATTATTTTGGGATCAATAAAGTCTTCCTGGTTTCTAATGGATCCCTGTAATTTTAAATACGGTAGTAGTTTTAGTAGTTGTCTTCTGTTTGTCCTCGCTTCTATTTTGTGTTTTGATTTTGCATGAAGCCGTAGTACAGTTATAACTCTGATAAATAGTCTTTTATTGCCCTCGATGGTTTGACCAGGTGCAAGACTCCTTCATATCTTCACAGATCAGTGAAATATAAAAGGAGAAACTTGATCCCACCCCACCTCCCATTCCAGGAATGCCTGTAGCTCGATTTAGGGAGGTGGACCTAAGGCAATTCTTTCAGCACCCCAAAACATTTGTCTCCCGTGCTGATACTGGCTGGAAATGCAAGTTTGACTTAAGACATTGCTATGCAAATTTCAAAATTTTACAATGATACTTCCAAGGTAAGACCTCAGTAAGACCACATTTTTCATCCAGTTTTGGTTGCCACAATATAAAAATGATGTTGAGACTCTAGTCCAGTGGTTCTCAACCTGTGGGTCGGGACCCCATTTGGGGTCGATCGACCATTTCATGGGGGTCGCCAAGCAAGGCTGTCCGCCATTTTTTTTGTCCGCCATTTTTTTGTCCGCCATTTTTTCCCCCTTTTCCGGCGGGTGCCTTGGGCTGGGCCAGCTGGTGGTCGGCCTGCTCCGTCTCTGCCGCTTGCCAGCTACGCCTCGGCCAGCGCAGGGGGCAGAACCACGCATGTGCGGCGCTCCCGGGCAGGGAAAGTCCTCAACTTACGACCGGTTGGGTAGTCCTCGACTTACGACCAGTTTAGTCCTCGACTTACGACCGGTTTAGTCCTCAACTTACGACCAGTTGGGGTCGCAGCATTAAAAAGGTTGAGAACCACTGCTCTAGAAAGAGTGCAGAGAAGAACAACAAAGATCATTAGGAGCCTAAAGGCTAAAACATATGATGAATGGTTGCAGGAATTGGATATGTCTAGTCTAATGAAAAGAAGGACTTGGTGTGACATGATAGCAGTGTTCCAATATCTAAGAGGCTGCCCCAAAGAAGAAGGGGTCAACCTATTCTCCAAAGCACCTGAAGGCAGGACAAGAAGCAATGGATGGAAACTAATCCAGGAGAGAACCAACCTAGAACTAAGGAGAAATTTCCTGACAGTTAGAACAATTAACCAGTGGAGTGTCTTGCTTCCAGAAGTTGTGGGTGCTCCAACACTGAAGGTTTTAAAGAAGAGATTGGATAGCCATTTGTCTGAAATGGTAGAGGGTTTCCTGCTTGAGCAGGGAGATTGGACTAGGAGATCTCCAAGGTCCCTTCCAACTCTATTTTTCTGTTATCTGGTCAAGGTGCTGTATCCAGACATCAGTTACTGCATCCCCCAATTGATGGATTCCCTGGTTGTTTATTTCTCCTGTTTCTGCCAGGAAATCAAGCACCAATCCCTTTCCTTTTGTTGGACAAGTCTGTGAAGAGAGTGCAGGAGGTGCTGGCTCGTGTTTGAATTTTATTAGGTCACTGGTGTGGGGTGGAATGAAATAGTAATTCACGAATTTCCTTGTCCCTTAAGCCTGAAGGAAAAATTGACAAATATTGGTCAATTTCACCCCAGCCTTTGCTGCCAGTCCATAGAAATGTCTTTGGAACACTTGTTAGGAGATCTTCCACAAACTGTGCTGTTTTAGGATTCTACTGGAAGGCAAACTCATGCTTGGAGAGAAAAAGTGGAATTGTTTTGTTTTGTCTTTTCTTTATGATTGTGAGGAGGAGATTGAGAGTTTGCTTGCTTTCTTGCTGTACAGTACTTGCCTGCACAAACACATTCCCGCCCTAAACAGCTATGCACACGGAGAATCCTTTCCTCTCCAACCCCCTTTTTTTTAGGGTTCCCCACCCCCACCCCAACAAGCTACCCCATTTTTCTCTCTCTTTATTATTTCCCTGCTTTTAAGTTACTTCCAGGCCATTTTAAAGGTAAAGGGGGGAAGGGAGGGAAAATACATTGTTTCACTGGCTCATCAGTGGATGGTTAAAAAGAACAAAAATAGAAAGTCCATTATTTCACGGGATCAGCAGTTGCTTGATACAAGGTAAAGGATAACATTGTATGTTCCTGTCTTCAGAATGGCTAAGTAGTCTGTCATCCTGCAGCAAGCACTTTGCCTCACTTTTAAAACCAACATAGAAACCCATCCAATGCATCCGTGAAATGTCATGTGCAGAAATTATTTGATATTTTCTGTACTTATTTGGATGGGGGGGGGGGAAATCTGATTAAAAAAAGGAAAAACAGAAATATTTGAGTTAAGTAAGAAGCATATGCTCAAGGAACTTGGCAGCTATGAGAGCATGTGTGCACTTACTGTTTTCTTGTTTGGGAGAACCAATAAGAAGACTCTGCAGACTTTCAGATTGGAACTAGCAATATGTGAGGAAAATAACAGGACATTGCTTTATGAGGGCCAACTACACTGTTGCTAAGAAGTGAGTAAGCCTACAAGCTTGTCAAGCTGGGTATTAAGCAAAGGAGGAAGTGGGAAGGATATGGAAAGAGAGAAAAGGACACTGCTAGACATGACGGAAAAACCCAAGTCTGCAATTAAAAATAGCTGTACAATGAAATTGAAGACTTCTGACAGAGTTGCTTAGGATGATCGTTCTTGGTATCCAAAAACCTTAAGTTGTGAGATGTTCTGCTAAAAACATAAGCCTCCACCTCTAAATACAGCTGTCGTGTGCCAAAAGCTTTACTCCCCTCATTTGTTCTTTTCATTCCAGTTGTTCCCTTTCCACCCTAATCCCACTTTACTTATGTATTTATTTGATTTATACAGCCACCCATCTCACATATGTGACTCTGAGCAGCTTACAATAAAATAGATAAAACAGATAAAATACACAATATAAATACTTAGCAGCCGTATCATAAAAACAGCCATCCACAAAGCTATTAATTGGACTGCATTACACATCTGGGGACTGAGGCAAAAAACCAAATTTTGAGGGCCTTACAAAAGGCCAACATGTTTGGGGCCAACCTAATCTCAGGTGAAAGAATGTTCCACAAGGTAGGTGACATGGCAGAAAGGCTCTTCTTCTGGGCCCCATCAGGTGACACTCCTTAGCCAACGGGACCCAAAGCATGCCCCTCTTGCCAGACTACAGATAAGATGGGTAGAAACAACTGAGGAGAGACTTCAATAGATTAGTTTAAAGTTGAACAGGAGAAATTGCAACAACAACAAAAGAATAGTGTTCTGCTAATCAAATTTGTCCAATTTAGGAAAGCATGTAGGTGTATTCAGGTGATAAACTCTGGTTGCACCCAGCCCCTTCATTCTTCAGTCAAGGAATCTTATGGCTCCAGATGTGAGGGTGGTGTGGAGGATACTTTGCCCGGGGGGTGGGGCATCAACCACAATAACACTACAGCAAAGCTTCTCATCTTAGCCCTACATCTGAGACAGGTTTGGATTTGTCAAATAATTTGCCCCATCCTGTGCATGTATTTGCCGCTCTCTTCCCATGCACATCACTTTGGAGTTCCCCTTAGTTTCTGGCTTCTTGCTTCAGTTCCACCTCATCATTTGCATCTGTGCATAGGCAAACCTAGCAACGGCATGCAGGACGGAAGCAGCAGGTGCAGAAGGAGAGCAGCTGGTAAAGCAGTCAGAAATGGGACCTGACAGAGGAGATAGGTAGGCATAACTGAGGCTAGATGGCCAGAAGCTCTACCTCCAGTGGTGGGATTCAAATATGTGAGGATGCCGCTTCCGGAAGTCCATTCTGGGCCTGGGCAACAAAAAATTAGCTACCGGTTCTGCCGAACTGGTGCGAACTGGCTGAACCCACCACTGTCTACCTCCATGCTCTACAGCAGGGGTCCCCAACCTCTAGTCCATGGACCAGTATTGGGCTGCAGCGTGCGAGCAACCGGTCTGCACAGACAAGCAAAGCCCCATCTGTTGGATTCAGGCAACATTTAAAACCACACACCCTTCAGTTCAGTCCGCGGAAAAAACTCTCTCCATGGAACTGGTCCCTGGTGCCTAAAAGATTGGGGACCTCTGCTCTACAGGGAACAGATCTGAACTCTTGTACAATGTTCTAACAGGGGTAAGTAGCATGAGAAATGTATTGGTTCTACTTCCAAGGTAGCACTTTTCAGTGACCACTGCAATAAATGCCTGCAACTACATTTCCAAGAAGTGAAATTTATCTCTTTTTCTTTAAAGAACTTTTTCTGGGTACCGGTCAAAACCATGTAAACATCAGTGGCTTTTTTAAACTGTCTCCTAGCTATACAGCTTTCAGGTTAATAAAGCAGGCAATCCCAACCTGATGCCCTCAAGATGGATAAACATCAGGGCCTGAAATCCCACGTTTATAACTAGGAAATGGGAATTTACGTCCAATTTTTCTTAAGGGCACCAGATTGGGGGAAGGGGGAAGGTTAGTTTACACTGAATTAGAAAACTAAGCTCCACTATTGCAGCCTCTGGTATGGGAGAGTTCCTCTCTTTCATATTTTATTTCTCCAGAAGGAAGCTAGTCTAGTAGTGTGATTCAGAGCAAGGGCGATCAGTTAAAGCAAGCAGTGATTCATCAGAGGGAATATCAAGAGTCTGAGTTAATCGATCACAGGACTGTTCAATCCTTGATCTTATACTCAAGGAGTAAAATGATACCGTTGATATGAATAATATGGATTGCAGAGAGGACTTTTTTTAAAAATAAAAAATCAAAAATCTGAATGCTAGGAGAAAAAGAAAACTAGCTCTGATTCCCCCCCCCCTTTTAAATCATCCTTCCATTCACACACTGTGGACTGCTCGCACCCTGGCTTTGCACCTACCAGTCCCCGTGGCAACCACTTGTCTTAAGGGCTCAGTCAGTATTTTCCTGGTTCTGAGCCAGTTTATCTGAAACCAAAGCAAAGCTGGACTTTTTATTTCACAGCATTGGGCTTGTTCCTGTTGGATTTATTCTTGCATCATCGTGCCTCCCAAGTTGTGGGCACCAGCAAATCCTTGCTCAGCTTTCATTATAACACAAGGCATTTCAGGCCAGCTGATCTTAATCCTTTTAATCAGTAGTTAGTTGGTTTCACAATGTAGTTCAATGGGGGGGGGGGGGGAGACAGGCTGCCTTGATTTTTTTTTTCAACTTACACAAACAGCATCTATCCAGTTCTTACATACCTCACTCTACTGCCCAGCTTCTGGACTCATGTAGCCATTACAGTTCCTCCCACACCCATCCCAAGGCTCTGTGCTGCAATCTACAACCATGGTTGGAACTGCTGACTCCAAAACATCCCCATTCCTCCAGCAACACAGGTAGCACACATTTTTCAGCTGAAATCTGTAGGAACAGGGGTTTTCATGATGGCTGAGGAATTCTGGGAGTTGAAGTCCCCAAGTCATAAAAGGACCAAGTTTGAAGACCCCTGCTTTAGAATCAAGAGACAGGATCTTTCTTTCTTTCTTTCTTTCTTTCTTTCTTTCTTTCTTTCTTTCTTTCTTTCTTTCTTTCTTTCTTTCTTTCTTTCTTCCTTCCTTCCTTCCTTCCTTCCTTCCTTCCTCATAAACAATAAAAGACAATATAAAAAGAGCAAACCCATGCAATGAATAAAAACAGAAGGACAGTATAAATCTACATAAAATCATAAAACAAAAATGCATAGCTTATGATTGAAGATAAGCCTCAAACTGTTTTGTGAGGGATTGGGAAAAGGAAACAGAGTAAAAGTTGTGTCATGTGGAAGTGCCCTTATTCCACCTACAGAAGAACTCAGGGCACCTCAAAATATTACTACGGGAGGACCATAGATGGACTATTATTAGTGAACAGCCAAATAACAACAAACAAACCTGGTTCTAAATATTGGGTGATTAAGTATAGCTGGATATTAATAGAGGCTTCCTGATTTTTCTGTCACTCAGCTCTTCCATCAAATCTGGAAGTTGTTGCGGTAAAGAACTGACTCAGAGGCACAGGACCCCCCACCCAACAGCTGCAGAATGGTGAGCTCATTGCTAGAAACAAATGGCTTTGCATATACATTAGACAACTTTAGACAAAGACACCGGAATAAATTTTAAGAATTGAATTGTAGATTCATATATCTAATTTTACATTCCTAGGAAAACACACTGATGCTTGAAGTGTTGCTGGGTGTTTTGCTGCTGCAACGGAATACATCTTTTGCTAAAAAGATCATGGGGTGGAACCATTCAAAGAACTTCCATGACTGATCCATTGATGTCTTCAAAGATATAGTCAAAAATCCCCACAATATTTAGATCTGAAGTCTACCATCATTCAATGATAGCAAAGGCTAAACGGGACATTGAATGGACCCTACAATAGCAATATCTCAAATAGTTTTCCAATATGGTATCCTCCAACTAGGTTGGGTGCTGCATTTCCTATATATATATATATAGAAGACACCAAGTTAAGCCAGAAGTAGCTAAAACTATTCCAAAAGATGCCAGGAATTCATTCCCTTGGGCTTCCCGATGAGTTTAACATTTCTCATGTAATAACACTAGTTACCTTTTTCAGTCCCAGGAGTCATATTTTATCTACACGGCTCCAACGCCTTAAACTTTTTAACAATGCTATCTTCTTGAGTTTCTCCCTGCCGTGTTCAGAAGAGAGGTGAAAGAAAGGTGAACAGAAGAAGTCTTATGCATTTAGTACAGTAGTCGCTCGGTTCGATAGATTTATTCTGCTTGCTTTGAGATGCAGTTTGCTGGCACTCGGTTAGAGTGAGGCAGGAACAATGTCCTGGAGGGAGGGTGGAGAGGCCACAACTGAAAAACACCCTCAGGCTGACATGCCAGCAAGTCAAAACTGGATGGAAAACTGGCTTGTTCTACTTCTACTCAATTTCTGGGAATGCCTTTCAGTTCACCTCCACCTGTTCATTCTTTCTCTTGCTTTTCATTTCAGGGAGGTTTTGAAGATGAATAGAGGCTGAATGACCTGCAGCTATGCTTGACACCCAGATGTCCAAAATATCTAATCAAGAAGTACTATAATACCAACATTTTGGCCATTTAATGAGGATCTGCTTCTGATGATACTCTCCTCAAAAGGTTTGTGGCAGAGAGAACTTGCAGCTATCCAAAATCTTATGAATAACAGCCCTTGAAGTTTAGGTTGTGAAATGGCAACAGACTCAAAAAAAGAGGCATGGTCACTTTTGTATCCAAGCTGTTTATTACAAGCTTTCTACAAAAATGTTAATCTAAACTTGAGGTTCCAGATTTGTTTGTTCCTAGACAAGTCTTCGTGCATTTATAATTTCCAGAGCTCAGGTCTATTTTCTTATCCATAATTGCACCCAACGTTTTAAATAATAATTTTATTAAAGATTATATCATTCTGATAAAACTAGTACAAAGTGTAAAAAAAAATGCAAAGAAAAAAGAAAAAAAAATCAAAAAGTGAAAGAAAAAAAGAACTTTCCCACTCATTCCAGAAAGTATAAAGAACGCTAACAGCTTTTTACCAAATACAACAAATAATATATTCATTCCATATCTCACCTCACTCTCCATAAACAAATCTTTAAAACCTCATCATCCATGCTAATCAGCAAAAGTTCATTACTAGAAATAATATATGTATCATAAACTTGATCTAATAAATCCATGTTTTTGTAACATCATTTAGACCAGGAATATCAAACTGCTGGCACATGGGCTGGTTGCATCATGCTGAGGCCGTGCCCAACCCAGCTCCAGCAATGCAAAAAAAGTCACAATATGTTGCGACACATCACATGATGCGGCAAGTTTGACACCCATGATTTAGACTATTAATAAAGCCAAGATCTTTAATATTAACTTCTTTTTTTTTCAATATAAAATTTTATTGTTTTTATCATAAAAAAAAAAGAAATATATCACAGATATTACACAATGTTATAACCCATCCCCCCACCCCCCGGACTTCCCAAACCAACCTAGGCTAATATTCAAATACAAGTAAACAAATATTAATATCTCTAACTCCAAAGTCTAAACTTAAACAATCCATCTCCTCCGTATTAATAAAAATTATTCATTTAGTTAATTCTTCAAATATCCAAAATCTTTACCAT
>NW_015387185.1:271160-288107 GCF_001527695.2 Protobothrops mucrosquamatus | reverse complement strand
TTCTCGCCTACATCGTCCATATAGGACGACTCGGGAACTCAACTCCTACCCCGGGCAGCTCACCTATCCCCTTATGCCCAGGGGAAAGGTATCAAGCCATTTGACAGCAGATGCTAGCTGTCAAACCGGCTTTTACGCAAAACAGGCGGGAGGCAGCAAACAGCTGCGACCGACGAAATCGCCTGCCACCGGAAGTCCTTTTAATATTAACTTCTGAGTCCATTGTTCACAAATATCTCTAAATGCATGCATTGTTAAAAGATTTTTGTCCATTCTGCATTATCTGATTGAGTTTAAATATTATTTCCCTTAAATGTAATCTTCTTTCTTTCTGATGCCCCCTAGTATCCAGCCTCCAAAGTCCCATCTTATTATGTTTTTTTTTCAAATGCAAAAAAGCATGAAGAATTTCTCAGAGGAAGGATTCTTTATTTAGTTTCAGAATGCTATTCAAACAATATGGATCCTTAATCCATTTATGACTTTCTAAAATGATTTGATTGTTCATCTCCCTCCCCCCCCAAAAAATCCCTGAAGCTTTATTTAAAACTTCTTTTGTAAAGGATTGAAGGAAACTCACAGAGCGAATACCATTAAACTTGCCACTCCAGAGGTCCTCAATATTTAAAAAGCAATAAAATATTAATTCCAAAGTGATTAAGAAATGAGGATTGGCTGAGCTTTTATTCTTAGATAAGAGAACAATTATGACTATGATTTTTTAAGTAATCCTCGACTCCTAGACATTCATCTCATAAGCAGATGACAAAAATATTGGTTCCTGCCATCAACCTACAAGGAACTGCCGTATAGAGTATGTGTGGGCAATCTTACAATCTATCCTTTCTCTGGAAGATTTCACTGGCCTGAATCTTGAATACGACCAGTGATTTCAGCTATAATGTCATCCCTACTTCTTCAGGAACATCTTCAGTTTGCCATGTCCTCACGAGAAGTCTTTTCTCTTAGTTGCCTAAATCTTATCCTTTACATTGACTTATCCTTAAGGCTATATTTTCAGCAGTAGTCTTGTTTTACTGCTTATCCATCTATTGTTTTATTCTGTTTCATTCTTGCCCACTAAAGCCCCCAAGTCCCTTGTATGTATAGCCCACTACAGGGGTCTATAACTGGGTGGTGCTTTGAGGAAGTTGTGACAATCCCGCTCCCACTCTGCCTTGGATTGCTACTCTCAGCCTTCTTGTTATCCTTTCAAGGTAGTTAAGACAAGAAGCACAAGCTATAAATTATAATGCTACTTTTGTTGTAATGTTACAGTAACAAAATCTTGCAAGTCTGAAACTATTTCTTCCCCTCCTTTTCTTGGACTTTCCAGAAAAGTAGGGTGGGTCCCTTCTGAAATTGTCAGCCTCCCAAGTAGACCAGAGAGGAAATGTAACAAGATGAGCTAATTCTACTTTACTGTAAGGCTACATTAACATAATCTTGCAAGCTTGAAAGTATAAACCTCATGCTGTCTCTTTTCACCATCTGATAAGTTAGAGTAGATCCTTTCTAAGTTTCTTTCGCTGCCTGTTATTCAAGCTTTTATCTGATCTTTCCCTGGACAGCATCTCTCCCCTTATCTCCCAAGGTCATATCCACACACTATTACAAAAATGTTTCCTAGGTTCTTTCTGTTTTGGTGGCCTAAGGTAGCTTCTGCATAACATTTATTTAGTCTGTGGCTCTTTTTCCTGTTTCATAAGGCCATTCCCATATATCATTACACTATTAGAACTCTTAGGCCTTTTGAGCATTGCCAGCAATTAATGTTTCACTGAAGCCATCCTAGACTGGGTGGTCTTCAAAGTAACTGCTAATAATGTAGGCTTACTTCCCTGCCTGCCCTTTGGGTTTTATCAATTTGCCAGCACTCCAGGCTTTTCTAGAGTCTAGGCCAGACATGTCAAACTCGCGACGTCACGTGACGTCGCGCAACGTATCAGGACGGTTTTGCCATTGCCGGCAATGGGGTGGGCGTGGCTTCTGGATGACGCATCCGGCCCATGGGCTGGCAGTTTGACACCCGTGGTCTAGGCCCTCTTTTCTGAATGGCAACACTCTGAGTCACAATTCTTGAGAGTTAGTATTCTCAGCTATTCAGAAAATCTGGTCCAAAGTTTTCTGAGGTATTGTGCTTCTGCCGATATCCCTCACCACACACACAGCCTCATTCTGAGCACCATACTCTTCCCTGCATTCTTCTTGTGCTCCATATACCCACCTGCCTGCAACCTTCCCAGTGCCCCTTCAGACTGTTCTACAGCCAACACCCCCTTTTTAAAGGGAATAATTGTAATCTGGAAGGGTGGGGGTCCTCAAAGATGAAGGGGGAAGGAGGAACATGGGCATTTCAACTGCTCTTTCCTTTCACATATCCTTTTTTTGGCATCCTTCACCATTAGCCATACTGCCTAGGGCTTTTGAAACATGATGCTTATCCACATCTGGTCTGTTTCTAACCTCTTCATTATAGATTCAGTAACAACATCTGCATCAGAAACTCACGTGGAAGAGCCAAGCACATAGATATTTAGATAACAGTGAAATAGTTAATCCAGCAAATACAATAAATTCCTGTTCTTATCCACAAGATGCAGGAGTGGGACTCAGTTTGATTCTTGACAGCTGAATTTTACATTTGTGAAATGTCACAAGAGCTGAGCAAGCATGCTGTTTTCAGTCAGAGTGATACTATTTCAAACATTAAATATAAATACATAATTTTTCTTATTCGCCTCCAATCCTAATAACCAAAGAAGTTATTCCAGTAGAATCGACAAATACATTTGGCTTACAAAATCTGTGCATTTTTTCTTCTATATCCCACTCTGAGTCACAAGAAACCCATGTGTTGCCTTTTCTAGAGGAAGCAAAAAAAAAAAACACAGATTCCATTCACATTGTTAAAATTAACTCTCAAGGACCTTGTTACAACGTACTTCTCCTTTTACACAGTTCAAACAAGAGGTCGGTTTGCTTACAATGTAAACAAGCAGAAGAATCGTGCTCTTCAACGGCCCTGTGAGCCTTATTCATAAGATTTCGTTTACACCCTACTTTGTACACAGTCTAGGAGCCAACTTTTCATGTGAATATGGGAAAGCTATAACAATCACTTCAAAGGCAAGCTGCCTTTTAAGAGGTCTTTCTTAGAGTAGACATTAGGGCTATGAACATTTTGAAAATGATTTGGAAGAATTGCTCTGTACTTCCAATAAGCCCAGTTTCTTTCTAGTATTCATTATAACAGACCTGCCTGTTTTCAGACTTCTCTCCTTTCTGCTGAAAAGATGTTGCTACTTTAATGAATCAAATCATTACAGCAGCAAGTCTGCTGCTATAAAGCAACTTGTAAAGTACAAAGGGCTTTTTTCATGTTTCTGTGGAACTGATAAAAAAAAAAACATTCAACAAATAGCAGGGAAATGTTGCGCTTACGCATAATCTAAAACATCTCTTCAAAATTATTTTTGAAATGGCCAAGCCCTAGTAGACCTTTCTGGAAGATAGAATAGAATAGAATAGAATAGAATAGAATAGAATAGAATAGAATAGAATAGAATAGAATAGAAGCTGGAAGGGACCTTGGAGGTCTTCTAGTCCAGCTCCCTGCTCAAGCAGGAGAACCTATACCATCTCAGACAGGTGATTGTCTAGTCTCTTCTTAAAAACCTCCAGTGATGGAGCACCCACGATTTTTGGAGGCAAGCTGTTCCACTGGTTGATTGTCCTCACTGTCAGGAAGTTTCTCCTTAATTCCAGGTTGCTTCTCTCTTTGATCAGTCTCCAATCATTGTTTCTCGTCTTTCCCTCTGGTGCTCTTCCTTGTGGCAGCCCCTCAAATACTGGAATACTGCTATCATGTCTCCCCTATTTCTTCTTTTCTTTAGACTAGCCAAACCCAAGTCCTGCAGTCGTTCTTTATATGTTTTAGTCTCCAGGCCATTGATCATCTTAATTTCTCTTCTCTGAATTTTTTCCAAACTCTCAACATCTTTTTTGTGATATGATGACTATAATTGGCTGCAGTATTCCAGGGTTTTATAAAGCGGTACTAATACTTCGTGTGATCTTGATTCTATGCCTATGTTTATACAACCCAGGATTGTATTAGCTTTTTTGGTTGCTGCTGCACACTGCTGGCTCATAGTCAAGTGATCGTTCACTAGGACTCCAAGGTCCCTCTCACAGTTACTGTTTTAAAGCCAGGTCTTGCCCAATCTGTACTTGTACATTTGATTTTTCCTGCCTAAATGTAAAACTTTGCTTTTCTTCACATTGAAACTCATTTTGTTGGATAGGGACCATTGTTCAAGTTTGTCTAGATCTTTTTGGATCCTGAGTTTGCCTTTGGGGTGTTGGATACTCCTGTCAGTTTGGTGTCATCTGCAAATTTGATGAGTTCCCCTTCAATTCCCTCATCTATGTCATTTATGAAGATGTTGAAGAGCACTGGGCCTGTGACAGAACCTTGTGGTATCCCACTGCTTACTTCTCTCCATGTGGATGTAATGCCATTGAGAACTACTCATTGAGTATGGTTTGTCAGCCAGCTACAGATCCACCTGGTTGTGATGTTATCTATTCCACCTTTTTCTAATTTACCAAGGAGTAGGTTGTGGTCTACTTTATCAGATGCCTTACTGAAATCTAAGTATACTACGTCCACAGCATTTCACTGATCTATTAGTTAAGTCACTTTATCAAAGAATGAAATAAGATTGGTTTGGCATGATCTGTTTTTAACTGGTTATGACTTTGTTTGCTTCTAGTTGTTCGCAGATCTGTTTTTTGAATATCTTTTCTAGGATCTTCCCAGGTATTGATGTTAAACTGATTGGTCTGTAGTTTCATGGGTCCGTTTTTTTTCTCCTTTCTTGAAGATGGGAGCCACATCAGCCCTTTTCCAATCCTCAGGTACTTCCCTGGTGCTCCAGGATTTATGAAAGATGTGGTGCAATGGTTCTGAGATAACATCTGCCAGCTCCTTCAGAATTCTGGGATGTAATCAGTTGGGTCCCAGTGATTTATATTCATCAAGGTTGGATAGGTGTTCTCTTACCATTTTCTTGCTTATTTTAATTTTTGTTTCTAGTATGTCTTTTGCAGTGGTTTTTTGGGTATGTTGAGCTATAGTTTCTTTTTGTGTGAAGACTGATGCAAAGTATGAGTTAAGCAGCTCTGCTTTCTCCCTGTTGCCTGTTATTTTCTTGCCATCTTCTCTCTTTAGTGGGCCTACAGTTTCCTTGACTTTTTTCTTGTTGTTAATATGTTGGAAGAAACTTTTTTTATTGTCCTTGATTTCTGTTGCAAGTCTTTGTTCGTTCTGAGCCTTTGCTTTTCTGACTTCATCTTTGCATGTTCTGGCTGTCTGCTGATAATTAGTTAGTTATGTGCCTCTCTTTCCATTTTTGTCCTTTTTGTCTTTCAGTTTGTCAGAGAGATCTTTGTGCAGCCATGCTGGTTTCTTCTTGAATTTCTTGTTTTTCTTTCTCAATGGTATTGTGCTGGTATGGGCTTTTATGATCACATTTTTCAGGGTTTCCCATGCTTCTTGGGTTGTTTTCCCCTTTAGGATTTTTATCCATGGTTCTCTCTGAGTTTGTTAAATTCAGCTCTTTTGAAGTTTAAGACACTGGTTGGGTTGTTTTCTATTGCTAGTGTTTGCATTATATTAAATTCCAGTATGACGTGGTCACTTTCGCCCAAGGTTCCGGCAACTTCATCTCCCTCTATCACTTCTTCTCTATTTGTAAGTATAGCTTTAGTTCCCTCCTCCACCTTTTGGATGAGAAAGTTGTCGGCTAGGTTGGTCAGAAATCTGTTGAAAGTGGCTGAATCATGTTGCTGTTTGTGCATGTGGTTTTGTGTCCACTGTTACAATAGTGCTAACCAACATTCAGAGTCAGAATGATAATTGAACCATAGGCTAGGAAGATCTAAGTTCAAATCCCAACTTCATCATTAAATGGGTATGGATTACAGGTAGTCCTTGATTTACAATAGTTCATTTAGTGACCATTTAAAGTTACAACAGTACTGAAAAAAGTGACATGACAATTTTTTTCACAGTTACAACCTTTGCAGTCTCCCCATGATCATATCATCAAAGTTCAGATGCTTGGCAACTGATTCATATTTATGACGGTTGCTGTTTCCAAGGTCATGTGATCCCCTTTTGTGACCTTCTGACAAGCAAAATCAATGGGGAAGCCAGATTCACTTAATAACCAGGTTACTAACTAATCAACTGCAGTGATTCACTAAACAACTGTGGCAAGAAAGTTCATTAAATGGAACAAAACTCACTTAACAAATGTCTCACTTAACAATAAAAATTTTGGGCTCAATTGTGGTCATAAATTGAGGATTACCTATATTCTCAACTAAATCTACCCCAGAGGGTAGGGTTTTTTTCCCCCCGCTGAAGGTCAAATAGTAGAAAACAGTTATCCCATCCTTAGAGGCAAAGTAAGAAAGAAAATTAGAATAGATGGAAGTATCACCCTATTTCACAGTTTTTCAAATTTTGGGGCGAAGGGATGCTAATAAACAATTTAACAATGAAGGGTGGTGGCTGCTGGAGAGAGTGGCTTTCTTAGCAGTGATCCACTTTTGTTATTAATGCTGGCTTACTAAATGTAATGCTGCAGCCAAAATGGGATATCATGGCCAAAATCTAGACTCTCCCAGCACAGCCTCACCATCACCACCATAACAAAGAATCACCTAGAAAATGGCTGGTAGGACAATCCCATCAGCATTTCATTCAGTGTGGGCTTCTTTGATCCCAATAGTGGTGATTTGCTTTCCATGTCATTTTTTTTAATATCATATTTGAGTACTTTGTAGTCAGATCTCTTCATTGGCCATGTGCCCGGTTACAGGTACTTATTTTCTTATAGGTGTTTTTAACATGATACAGATTTCAAAACAAATATGCTACTTGATTCCTCTAATGATGATGATGCCATAAATTCATAGTAACTTGAAATGTCACACCACAAAGATTCAGTGTATTTTGGGGGTTAGCAGTTGGGAAAAAAATCTATCTATAAGAGTGTGGAGGTAGGAACATTGCTCTAATGTATGAAAAAAATATAGAGTGACACCAAAAGAAAGGTCACAGATAATGTTAGTTGCTCTACAATGCACTCTACAATGCAGATACTAGCAGTCCCCAATCTTTCTGGCAATAGGGACTCGCTCAGCTGCTGATTTGGGGCCCAATTCCTAACAGGATTTAGCCCTGTAGAAGTTTGTGGCCCAGGGTTGGGGACCCCTGCTCTACCACTTGGTGTTAAGTTAAGACACTTGGTGCTTTACAGATTATTGAAGACATGAAAGCAAGATCTTAAATAAAACAAGAAACAGAAAGAAGGGTCAGGATGGCAGAATAACCAGTAAAAGAAAGCATTCTGGGGAAAAGGTGGCTGCAGTCATCCTCACCAAAGCCTTGGGTGAAGAACCAGGTCTTCAAGGCTAATTGAAATACTAGTAAGGGGTGAGTCTGTTCAGACCTCCTAAAAAAGAAAATCATCGATCAGCTACCAAAATATGTTGCTTCAGAAAGACAAGGACATTTCAAAACCACTACAAGGCCTTCCTCATTTCTGTATTACAAATCGTGGAAATCCCACTTCTTATTCACTTATTATCAAGTTCCCAATTTGCAAATGGTGCTTTAAGAGTTTTTTTTTTCCTTCCTAGAAAACTCTTCAACTTCAAGTGACTTTCTAGACTAGAGCCCTTTGTTGCCAAACGTCAGCCTAGATGCCCAAAGTATGTTATTTTTTTCTCTATTCATCTGCCTCTTCAATAAATGAGAAAAATGATGAATAATGTGGCTGCAAGGAGCAAAGTTTCCCAGGAAAAGAGAGACACATGCAGATGTTTCAGTGCCTGAAGGTGCAAAAAAACAATTTAGTGAGCGTCAATAGTCCTTGAAACTGCTTCTGCAAGCCCAGATGTAACCAATGCAAATCAGGAAGGGGAAAAAATAGCCAAGAATTATGGCAACGCTAAAGGAAAGTTACAGATACATACCCACTTTTGTTGTTTTTCAAATCTGGTTTGTTTGGTTTGTATTAAACCAGTGACCTAGACGCATAGTAAGATGGGAACGCAGACATATATGCAAATCTGTGAGAATCACAAAATAAGTGGAAAGACTTCCTGAATCAAACTTGGTTCTTGGTAACTATCCTTGCAGTTCTTTTGGCAACAATATGGTAATTTAACCCTGTCTCTTTCCAGGAGTATTTTTTTAAACTTCCTGGTATAACCCACAGCTCTAGTGATCTCCTCTCTGAGTAATTATCAGCTCTGAACCTGCTTGATAGAGTCACTTAAGCAATGAGATGGGTAGTGTATACATTTGATAAATAGATAAATGTGCACCCTTTTTATGCATTCCCATAAAACCCTACTACTAGCTGGGAGCCTTCATTTGGTGGCTCCCAAAAGATGTGGCTTTTTTGCTATGGCACCTGAACATCTTTCCCCCTGAAATTAGATTAGTTTCATCCCTTTTGATATTCCCAAAGGCTCTGAAAGCCTGGTTCTGTTAGTAGGCGTGGGGCTCCCAGGGAATTAGAGACTTGCTTAGATAGTTCCTTTATTAAGGAGCCTATTCTTATCCTCTCTTCGTTTATGTTTTGTATCTTTGGTTTTTATGATAGTTATTATAGTAATGTGGATTTTTATATTTTATATGTTATTTTAAAATTTCTTGTTTTGATTGTTGTGCAACCGCCCAGCATAGCTTTTGGTGAGATGAGCAGTATTTGATCTTGATGAATTAATATATATAATAAATAAATAGCACTGTGTGCACGGGACATCTGGGGACATCTCCATGCAGAAACACATGTATTCTGGAAGTTTGGGTGATTAGAATACAACAATGTTGAGTTCTGGATCCAAAGCTAGTGGTTTCCAGGCAGAAATGTTTTAGGAAAATGCCAAGGACATCAGTGGCAGGGTGTGAGTTGTTTTTACCCCTTGAAATCATTCTAGAATGTCTTAATGATCTTCCAGATTTAGTTTCATACAAAGCCAAATTGTTCTGTTTTTGTTGGTTTTTTTCCTGCCTACCTGCAGCCCATCTACAATAGTTCAGCAGAACTTCCACATACAACAGCTTGATCTAGATTCAAAAGTGAGCCTGTTTTCCCCTGCGCGCGCGCGCGCGCGCACGCACGCACACACACACACACACACACAAACACAAACACAGACAGACAGACCACTTCTGCTTAGCTTGTGCAGACCAGTCTAGTCACTTACATGCTGCCCCCTGCAGTAGACGGCAATTATACATTTGGAAGTAGCACAAAACAATGTGCAACCATATGGCATTTTTGGCATGAGAGCCAGGTCTCTCTGTGTGTGGGCTTTGGAACCATTCTGTTCTTTGATGGTGGTATTTTTTTTTTCTTACACAGAGATGAAGTATGTACAAAAGAACATGGCATGCATGTTCAGGAAGCAACTTCAACAGAAGGATTTGGGAGTTTTGAGTGGGCTATAACCAGGGAATCTCAGAATAAAATGCTGCTTTAGAGTATCTCATCTCCTGGGCAGAGTTCTAACCAAAGCAACCATGCTCTCCTTTAGGATATTTCAGTATTGCCGTCCCTGTTTTCTGTTTTCTTTTCCAACATTAAATATTCCACTGCTAGCATAGAGTAATTCCTACTTCTCTTCTTGCAAATCATGGAGTTTCCCCAGCTATGCTATGTAGTTCCTCAGGTTAGTTGGGGAGTGACCTGCTTTAGTTTCATGTCTATTTGCATTCACTGATTGAATGTACTGTTAACAAAGACTTAAAGCTAGATCTCGGTGTCTAACATAGCAGTCAAGCAAGATTATTATTATTCATAAATGTATGACATTCACTGGCACCAGGTATGGATTTGGATACTAGCAGAAGCAGTTTTTTTTAAAGGTTTAAGCAAAAGTTGATCCCTTTCCACAGGAAGGTGATATTGGTGCTCTCAAATCCATTTGAAAACAATCGAGCCAATCAAAAGCTCCTTTGATGTGTGTACACTCACTGTACTTGTCCATATTTGATCAAGCTGAGTGACAGATAGATCAGTGTGCCAGATGCGGGTGAAAATCAAAGTCACTGTAGCTACTCAAGGTCACAGTGGAATGAAGTTAATGGTGACTCTTGTGGCCTTTTGTGCAACTGCAGCACAGAATAAGATGCAGCAATTCTGTTCCATTTCCACTGATGGATGGGAGGCCCCTTAATGCAAGAAAAAGGTTATTGTCACTTGCATACCGTGCTTAGATGCTGCTAGCTAGCAAATAACTATCATTTTAACAACACTTTTAACCATTGTTAAAATAATGCTGGATGAGATGGACCCTCAGATTCATCGAGGCTTAATGCAGCAAATAAAAACAATAACCAAGATCATTTCAAGTTTTCCACGTAGCCCACAATAGATATAAGGTCAGGACAAAGCGAGAGTCCATCATACTTTTTTTTTTTTTTTGCCACAAAGGCTCAACTTGCTTTGTTGGAGCTTTTTGTAAGCACATAACTTGTCATCATAAAGCAATGTGTAAGTCCATAACTCCCCATTTTGTTAGGAAATTGTTTACAAAGGTAACCGTTAATAGAGCTGAGTCGCTGTAATGTTCTTATGGAACCATCAGTGAAAGCAACAGCATTTATATTGATTCTTTCAAGCATTAAACGGTTTTGAGTAAAATGCTGGCACTTTTCAAAAGCACATATGATATATAAAGAAAAGCTTTCTTGTAAATCAATGGATCAGCCTTCCCTGACACAGATATGTTAGATTATGATTCCATAATTCCCAAGCAAACATTGAACTGGTTGCATTCCAATATATTTGGAGGGCATCATATTGAAGAAGATGGGTTAATAGGGTCTACTGCCCTCACCCAAAGAAATATCCCCCCCCCCAAAAAAATTCCTCCATTATTTGAACCACTGTAAACGGACCTCTTTTATAGTAGAAATGTGAGCAAGATTATCTGGGATTCATTTCAGCTTGCTTGAACCAGGTACAGTCTGGTATTTTGGGGGGGGGGCGGAATCTAGGAATATGTGATTTTGGATTCTGAAAGTGGTGACTATTTGACTGGCAGAGGAGCTGGTGCCAACCATCTTGAAAGAGACTGTAGTATGTTCCCTACCTAAAATATCTTCCCTAAATCTGGTCATTTGGACAAATATCAGCCTCCAAAGGAAATGGGGGAGGGGAAGAAAATCTAAAAAAAATAGATTATCTGAATGCCTTTGATACAAAAATAGTGTTGGTCACTCTGGTTAATCACTGGTGGGACCTGAATAGGGAGAATGTGCTCCTTCATGCAGTATGGCTGCATTACTACTATTATCCTTCTCATCTTTTCTACTACCTTCTCCTATTGATATCTTATGATTATATTATTTTGTTGTTTGTATGTACACAAGGAATTTGTCTCTGGTGCTTATGCATAAGCAATGGAGACAAATTCCTTGTGTGTCCCATCACACTTGGCCAGTAAAGTATTCTCTTCTCTTCTCTTCTCTTCTCTTCTCTTCTCTTCTCTTCTCTTCTCTTCTCTTCTCTTCTCTTCTCTTCTCTTCTCTTCTCTTCTCACTACCTTCTGATATTGCTGATTGTGGTATGTTTTGGACCACTTATAAAGGGTAGGCTTAGGGGGACTGGTTTAAAGTGGATCTACTCTCCTGTGTAGGCTGTAACAAACAGTGATGGCAGAGGATGAAAGAATTATTCATTATTGCTTCCTTGTGAATTAGCCCTCTCTCTTCTTTTTCAATATCTACATGAAGCCATTGGGAGAGATTCCATCACTGCTGGATTGGCAGTGAATATTGTGGCTAGGGTTTGCCCAGCTTCAGTTAGTATACCAATTGTGGCCCTTCCAGATTCCTTGGTGGTGGTTAGGCATTGCTTTATCAGCTCCAAGGTAGACTCCTGCAGTACAGTCTTGTCGTTGTTAGTTGCGAAGTCATGTCCGACCCATCGTGACCCCATGGACAACGTTCCTCCAGGCCTTCCTGTCCTCTACCATCTTCTGGAGTCCATTTAAGCTCACGCCTACTGCTTCAGTGACTCCATCCAGCCACCTCATTCTCTGTCGTCCCCTTCTTCTATTGCCCTCAATCTTTCCCAGCATCAGGCTCTTCTCCAGTGGGTCCTTCCTTCTCATTAGGTACCAAAGTACTTGAGTTTCAACTTCAGGATCTGGCCTTCTAAAGAGCAGTCAGGGTTGATCTCCTCTAGGACTGACCGATTTGATCGCCTTGCAGTCCAGGGGACTTGCAGGACTCTTCTACAGCACCAAAGTTCAAAGGCCTCAATTCTTTTGCACTCAGCCTTTCTTATGGTCCAACTTTCACAGCCATACATTGCAACTGGGAAAACCATGGCCTTGACTATACGTACTTTTGTTGGCAGGGTGATGTCTCTGCTTTTTAGTATGCTGTCTAGATTTGCCATAGCTTTCCTCCCCAGGAGCAAGCATCTTTTAATTTCTTGGCTGCAGTCCCCATCTGAGGTGATCTTGGAGCCCAGGAAGATAAAATCTGTCACTACCTCCATTTCTTCCCCATCAATTTGCCAGGAATTGAGAGGGCTGGATGCCATGATCTTGGTTTTCTTAATGTTGAATTTCAAGCCAACTTTTGCACTTTCCTTTTTCACCCGCATCAAGAGGCTCTTTAGTTCCTCTTCACTTTCTGCCATTAGTACAGTCTAGACTCTCCTTAAAGATTACCCCAGAAGCTGCAATTGATACAAATGCAGATCTCCACCAGTGATAGGCAAGTGAGCTGTCATAATTATCTAACGCTGGTGTTACAGGCTCTGTAACAGTTGCAATGGATTTTGGATTACAGTTCAAGCTGTTGGTTGGTACATATGAAGTCCTACACCACACAATGCATAGGGAAATAGAAATCTGTCCAGCGTACAGTAAGCATCTCAGTTTGGACTGTTGAGGTTATCTCCATGTGAAATTCAGAGTGAAAGGACTAGGAGACAATGTCTTTTTTTGTCTCTGATCCATCAGTATGGACAGCCAGCTTCTTCCCAAAGATCTGGGTGGCATCCTCCCTGAGCGGTTTTTAGTCAAGCAGTAAAAGGAAGTGTTCTGCAGGAGGGGTTTGATTTATAATCTTAATTATAATTTAAAATGCAATTGGGTTTTGGTCATCAAAAAGAGTGGTTTATTATATGATTGTTTTATGTTAACTCATTTTATGATCTACGGATGTAATGTAAATTGCTGAGTGTCCATATGGAGTCAAATATAAAAGTCATAATTGAAATAAATAAAAATAAAATGTGAAAAATAGCACTCTTCAAGTAGCTGAAGGGGCACTGCTCATGAACACCACATACTGTATGTTTCCTTCCATCTCGGAGAGAAGGACCCAGGGCAATGGGTTTAAGTTACATAAAGAGAGATTCCAGCTGAATGTCAGGAAAAATGAACCAGCAAGAGCATTTTCACAGTGGAAGTATGAGAGATGGTGGAACTGCCCATCCCTGGAATGCTTCCATTTGCTTTCCTACACAAAACATGGAGGATTAAGTGATTCTTCTGATTCCACAATACATTGATTCCATCATTCAAGAAATGTACACGTCAAAGAGGAGAATATGTGTGAAAAATTTCTAGTGAGCCTAAGAAATAAAACAGTCCAACTGCATTCTAGCTAAAGCCTAGAAGAGCATCTGGAAGCAGGTGGAAACAAATGCTGGATGAATATTAATATGAATGGCTAAAGATTAGAGATAGATATAGCCTGTAGTTGAGCCAAGATTTTACTCATATTCATATTCAAATACACATACACATACACACNGACCCCGTTGCTAGTTAGCCAACCAGCAACGGAGACCCCGTTGCTAGTTAGCCAACCAGCAACGGGCATGAAACTGCATGCAGATGGAGAAGGGCAATCACCCTTAATGGGCGATCAATGGTGAAGGGCAATCACCCTTAATGGGTGATCAGGATATGCATAGGGGATTAAGGGGGGGGGAATACAAGGAACACAACACAAAGAAATATCCCCCCCCCAAAAAAAATTCCTCCATCATTTGAACCACTGTAAACGGATCTCTTTTATAGTAGAAATGTGAGCAAGATTATCTGGGATTCATTTCAGCTTGCTTGAACCAGGTACAGTCTGGTATTTTGGGGGGGGGGGGGGGCGGAATCTAGGAATATGTGATTTTGGATTCTGAAAGTGGTGACTATTTGACTGGCAGAGGAGCTGGTGCCAACCATCTTGAAAGAGACTGTAGTATGTTCCCTACCCAAAATATCTTCCCTAAATCTGGTCATTTGGACAAATATCAGCCTCCAAAGGAAATGGGGGAGGGGAAGAAAATCTAAAAGAATTAGATTATCTGAATGTCTTTGATACAAAAATAGTGTTGGTCACTCTGGTTAATCACTGATGGGACCTGAATAGGGAGAATGTGCTCCTTCATGCAGTATGGCTGCATTACTACTATTATCCCTCTCATCTTTTCTACTACCTTCTCCTATTGATATCTTATGATTATATTACTTTGTTGTTTGTATGTACACAAGGAATTTGTCTCTGGTGCTTATGCATAAGCAACGGAGACAAATTCCTTGTGTGTCCCATCACACTTGTCCAATAAAGTATTCTCTTCTCTTCTCTTCTCTTCTCTTCTCTTCTCTTCTCACTACCTTCTGATATTGCTGATTGTGGTATGTTTTATAAAGGGTAGGCTTAGGGGGACTGGTTTAAAGTGGATCTATTCTCCTGTGTAGGCTGTAACAAACAATGGTGGCAGAGGATGAAAGAATTATTCATTATTGCTTCCTTGTGAATTAGCCCTCTCTCTTCTTTTTCAATATCTACATGAAGCCATTGGGAGAGATTCCATCACTGCTGGATTGGCAGTGAATATTGTGGCTAGGGTTTGCCCAGCTTCAGTTAGTATGCCAATTGTGGCCCTTCCAGATTCCTTGATGGTGGTTAGGTATTGCTTTATCAGCTCCAAGGTAGACTCCTGCAGTATAGTCTTGTTATTGTTAGTTGTGAAGTCATGTCCGACCCATCGCGACCCCATGGACAACGTTCCTCCAGGCCTTCCTGTCCTCTACCATCTTCTGGAGTCCATTTAAGCTCACACCTACTGCTTCAGTGACTCCATCCAGCCACCTCATTCTCTGTCATCCCCTTCTTCTATTGCCCTCAATCTTTCCCAGCATTAGGCTCTTCTCCAGTGAGTCCTTCCTTCTCATTAGGTGACCAAAGTACTTGAGTTTCAACTTCAGGATCTGTCCTTCTAAAGAGTAGTCAGGGTTGATCTCCTCTAGGACTGACCGATTTGATCGCCTTGCAGTCCAGGAGACTTGCAGGAGTCTTCTACAGCACCATAGTTCAAAGGCCTCAATTCTTTTGCGCTCAGCCTTTCTTATGGTCCAACTTTCACAGCCATACATTGCAACTGGGAAAACCATGGCCTTGACTATACATACTTTTGTTGGCAGGGTGATGTCTCTGCTTTTTAGTATGCTGTCTAGATTTGCCATAGCTTTCCTCCCCAAGAGCAAGCGTCTTTTAATTTCTTGGCTGCAGTCCCCATCTGAGGTGATCTTGGAGCCCAGGAAGATAAAATCTGTCACTACCTCCATTTCTTCCCCATCTATTTGCCAGGAATTGAGAGGGCTGGATGCCATGATCTTGGTTTTCTTAATGTTGAATTTCAAGCCAACTTTTGCACTTTCCTTTTTCACCCGCATCAAGAGGCTCTTTAGTTTCTCTTCACTTTCTGCCATTAGTACAGTCTAGACTCTCCCTAAAGATTACCCCAGAAGCTGCAATTGATACAAATGCAGATCTCCACCAGTGATAGGCAAGTGAGCTGTCATAATTATCTAATACTGGTGTTACAGGCTCTGTAACAGTTGCAATGGATTTTGGATTACAGTTCAAGCTGTTGGTTGGTACATATGAAGTCCTACACCACACGATGCATAGGGAAATAGAAATCTGTCCAGCGTACAGTAAGCATCTCAATTTGGACTATTGAGGTTATCTCCATGTGAAATTCAGAGTGAAAGGACTAGGAGACAATGTCTTTTTTTGTCTCTGATCCATCAGTATGGACAGCCAGCTTCTTCCCAAAGATCTGGGTGGCATACTCCCTGAGCGGTTTTTAGTCAAGCAGTAAAAGGAAGTGTTCTGCAGGAGGGGTTTGATTTATAATCTTAATTATAATTTAAAATGCAATTGGGTTTTGGTCATCAGAAAGAGTGGTTTATTATATGATTGTTTTATGTTAACTCATTTTATGATCTACGGATGTAATGTAAATTGCTGAGTGTCCATATGGAGTCAAATATAAAAGCCATAATTGAAATAAATAAAAATAAAATGTGATAAAATAGCACTTCAAGTAGCTGAAGGGGCACTGCTCATGAGCACCACATACTGTGTGTTTCCTTCCATCTCGGAGAGAAGGACCCAGGGCAATGGGTTTAAGTTACATAAAGAGAGATTCCAGCTGAATGTCAGGAAAAATGAACCAGCAAGAGCATTTTCACAGTGGAAGTATGAGAGATGGTGGAACTGCCCATCCCTGGAATGCTTCCATTTGCTTTCCTACACAAAACATGGAGGATTAAGTGATTCTTCTGATTCCACAATACATTGATTCCATCATTCAAGAAATGTACATGTCAAAGAGGAGAATATGTGGGAAAAATTTCTAGTGAGCCTAAGAAATAAAACAGTCCAACTGCATTCTAGCTAAAGCCTAGAAGAGCATCTGGAAGCAGGTGGAAACAAATGCTGGATGAATATTAATATGAATGGCTAAAGATTAGAGATAGATATAGCCTGTAGTTGAGCCAAGATTTTACTCATATTCATATTCAAATACACATACACATACACAC
>NW_015387185.1:267475-270228 GCF_001527695.2 Protobothrops mucrosquamatus | reverse complement strand
GAAAAATTTCTAGTGAGCCTAAGAAATAAAACAGTCCAACTGCATTCTAGCTAAAGCCTAGAAGAGCATCTGGAAGCAGGTGGAAACAAATGCTGGATGAATATTAATATGAATGGCTAAAGATTAGAGATAGATATAGCCTGTAGTTGAGCCAAGATTTTACTCATATTCATATTCAAATACACATACACATACACACATATAGATGATCTAGATCAAGATATAGATATAGATATGTTGTTTCCTTTTGATGATTTACAGGTTCTGTGCTTTAAATGTCCCCCTGACCATTCTCAATTTATATTAATGGAAATCATAAATGCTTTTGCCTTTTTAAAGCAAACTTCTCTCATGAGGTTTTTGTACTTATTCTAGTTATAGGATGGCCAACAGAACATATGTGAATGGTCGTTCATAAGCTATGATTCAATGTGGAATCATCCATCCAATAATCTACATGTGTCAAGAATGAATACATGCTGCTAAATTTGCCACTGCTGCATATTTTTCCCAGTTTATGTTCTCAGTCTGGTATTATCAGTAATGTATCTCTTTTCCAATGTTGTGCTAAATTTATCCTTGTGGCTGTGAAAGTGTGTCTGAATAAACTGTTTCTATTAATATGTCAAATTAGTTCAGATATTATTGAATGGTGCTGTGCATTTCTTTTTTGTAACTTGAGGGGGGTTTTTTTACATGCCCATCACATATGATAGAATATTCCATCTTTCTCAAGGCATTTCCAGCATTAATTACCATATTAGTTGTCTATCCTAGAAATTATCAATGGAGTATACCAATTATAAAACATTTCATATCATTTTCTCTGAAGTTATAACTTGGGATAAATTTTATACGTTTATTTCTTCACATTGCTGTGCTGTGACTCTTCCCTTAAAATTTTGCATCCATTTTATCATACAGTTTTTGATTTGTTCTGTTTCTATATCATATCCAAGTAACAGTTTATGCATACACCCTAAAGAATCAACATCTTGATTCTGTTATGAGCGTTTCAAATTCTGTCATTTTTCATGGAAGCTCTTTTTTTCATTTTTTCATTTTTTAGTTTTTATTCTTCCAAAAATGTGCACAGTCATTGATCATGGCACATTTTGGGCTTTGCCAATTTACTCTAGCTTTGTCTTCTGTCTAATCATGGCATTCAGTGGACCATATCTGTATATATAATTTATATATATAAATTTTTCTTACTATAGTTATTTCCAGCATAAAAAGCATTTAAAGGAGAGGCTAGTGAAATTGTCAGACTGATTTTTTTTATTGTAAGGGTTCACAATTTTATAGAGTTTTGTCTTTAATATGTCTTTTTACATTTTTGTCCTCTTTCATGTCCTTGTGCCATAAAAGCCTATGAAGGCCATTAGCTAGGCCAGCTTTTCCATTGCTGACATTCTATTATTGAAATGCCTATCCATTCTATTAGCCATGGCAGACTGCTTCTTCTACAATATAGTTTGAAGTTTGGAAGGGTAAGACCATATCTATCTTGTAAAATTCTTGTAACATTTTGAATCTGATTATAGGTTTCTTTCACTCTAACTCAATTTATTGAAAATTTTTGCCATTTACGGTAATTTCTGGGTTCAAAATTGGTGCCATTTGACACAAGTAGGTTATTCTGGGTAAGACTTTCATTTTAATCACATATTATCCTAACCCCCCAAAAAACCTCTAAATTTTGCTCCCTTTCAAGATTTTTTTAAAAAATTATTTCCATAGTTTCCATTATTTCCATAATTATTTTGATACGTTTCTAGATTGTTGCCCGTCAAGCATAAACCAAAATATTTCACCGAGTGTGTTATCTGGCAGGAATTCCTTCTTGCATTAAGAATCCTGTAATTATCTTTGTTTTTTAAACACAGATTTGTATCCAGAGGGTTCTCCAAAGCCCTGGATTTTTTTTTGATTGACACTCTTATTGCACATCATGTTTCTGTGATGAGCTAATAGAAGTAGTCCTCGACTTACAACCACAACTGAGCCCCAAAACTTTTGTTACTAAGTGAGACAGTTGTTACATGAATTTTGCCCCATTTTACGACCTTTCTTGTCACAGCTGTTAAGTGAATCATTGCAGTTGTTAAATTAGTAACACAGTTGTTATGTGAATCTGGCTTCCCCATTGACTTTTTTTGTCAGAAGTTTGCAAAAGTTGATCACATGACCCCGGGACACTGCAACCCATCATAAATATATGCCAGTTACCAGGCATGTTAATTTTGATCATGTGACCACGAGGATGTTGCAATGGTCATAAACGTGTGAAAAACAGTCATAAGTCGCTTTTTTCAGTATTGTGGTCACTTTGAACGGTCACTAAATGAATTGTTGTAAGTCAAGAACTACCTTTACTATGTCATTTCCATAATATTTAACATTATATTGCTCTCCAGGGACTTTGAAGGCAGTTATTTGTTGGTCACCATTTTTGTCAGCATTTCTGTGGCCAAAATAATTGCTTAGAAAATCTGCAAAAAAAGTGCTCCATTGGCCATAATCCTAGCCAATTCAGAACAGAAGCTTGACCAAATTTAACCTTATTTGCAGAATTTTAAGAGAAGGGATATCCAAACAGTCATCTTTCTCTAGAAATACTTCTTCTGCCCCTTTTCTTTTCACAAAAAGAAATCCTAAGCAGCAGAAATAATAATAATAATAATAATAATAATAATAATAATAATAATAATAATAATAATAATAATAATAATAATAATAATAATAATAAT
>NW_015387185.1:189987-266043 GCF_001527695.2 Protobothrops mucrosquamatus | reverse complement strand
CCCTGGTTTACCAGGGTTGCCAGACATATGAACACAGAAGGACAATCTTGGCACAAGAGAAGCGAGCACTCCGTAAAGCCAGAGCTGCAAATGCTGAAGCAACAGTGTCCACATTTCTCTGTTCAGTATGTGGCAGAACATTCCGTGCTAACATCGGTCTCATCAGCCATCTACGGACACACCGCTGATGGCCCATAATTCATAAGATGTCAAGGTCTTCATCGAAATCGATGGACGAACAACAACACCATTTTTATAGTGCAGGAATGTTCAAATAATTTCAAATAAAATAAATAAAATAAGATTTTATTTAATGTATGAAGCTTATTTTATTACTGATTACTGGGAATTGTCAAGTTACGATTTACAGTACAAAATAATATAGGTATCTATACTGCTCTTCTTCCCCCTCTGTCCCCTTCTCTCATTTATATGTTTCTTTGCTTACTTGAAGAAGCAAAGTATACAACTATAACCAGTGGTTTTTTCTAAAAAAAAAAAAAAGGTGCCGGAACTCACACACGTCATACAACCCACCTTGCCTAACCTACAAGGTTCCATCCAAAAAAGGTGACGGAACTCCGTTCTGGGCGTTCTATGAGAAAAAAAGCCCTGACTATAACTACCTTCTAACAGGGACATCATGTTCTCCTCCAGAGTAATACTTTGAAGAACTTCTTTCAGAGAAGTGTTTAAGTGGGAAAATTTGCCTCAGCAATGAGCTCTGAGCTGGAGTTTATGCTGTCCTACTCATAGATCCTTAAAAGGCCACATCATTTTTTTCATTCAGGTAGGATCGCCCCCCCCCCAATACTTGGAGAACCACAAGTGGATTGTCTATCCATTTTATAGCAGGTGATGGTGGTGGACCTTGAACACCAGCATTCAAGAAAGCACCAGCATTCAAGAATAAAAGAAAAGAGCCTTGGTGGCTTGGTTTGAATGCAATATTGCAGGCTAACTCTGCTCACAGCCAGGTGTTTGATCCTGCTGGGTTCAAGGTTGACTCAGCCTTTTATCTTTCTGAGGTTGGTAAAATGAGGACCCAGATTATTGGGGGCAATATACTGACACTGTAAACCACCCAGAGAGTTCTGCTGAGCACTATAGGGCAGTATGTACGTTTAAGCGTTATTGCTATTGCTATAAAAAGAGTTGAGAAAAGGAGCTTGCACAGATTTGGAAAGTGAACTCTTCCATTGCAGATGGATGGATGGATGGATGGATGGATGGATGGATGGATGGATGGACGTTCAGACAGCTGTAATAGATTGAAAAAAATGCAGCCCTCCCCCCCTTCTGAATGTTTGGGAGAGAAGCCATTAAGCTGCTGGAAGATATCTGTTTATCCATGTGAAAACAAATCACAATTGTTCTAGAAGAAACTAGAATCTGTCTTCTCCACATTCCTGCCACCTGTTAACTGATAAATAGAGCTCAGACAGAGGCCAGGTCAGTGGAGATTGCTGAGGGCCAGATTACTAAATGGCTAATGGTGCTGAAGTCTATAGTGTGCTGGAGAAGGCGTTGGCATATTTGAGCCTAGACCTTAATCAGTTTTCTAAACAACACAAACAACATAAATGTCACAATGTGAGAACAACGTGAGACAAAGAGTAGGACAGTGGAATTGTTGTGGAACTGACAGGAAAAAAAAGCAGAGTTGGCTGAGAGATAAAGATGAAGTTTACTTCCAGTGATTCACCATCTGGAGTCTTCAAGAGAGAACACAAGGGATCTTCGACAGGGTGATCAGGAAGCTAAGAAAAGATTGCATCAAGAGACCATGAAAGTGAAAGCAGTTTAAGAGAAGTTAAAAAAAAATATCTAGACCACTTAAAGGAGAAAAGGCAGAAATAAAAGTGGAGGCTACATGTTATTTGGACTCTGTCTACCAAGCTAAGAGAAAACCTGCAAACTCTGTAAATAAATACAGGCATATAGGAAACTAAGGGAGAGATTGTTAAGTATAAAAGTGGCATTAAGACTTAAATACTACTTACGTATCTCTAAAGAAACCATTACAACTCTTCAAGAGTGAAACCTATTGCTACTTGCCTCTTGTCCCTGGCTGAACCCAGATAAATCCTGCGTAGAGGAAACTAACATGCCCAGAAGAAAAAAAAAGGGTTCTAAAACAGCCTTCTCTCTAATATAGTAGCTTCTGTGTAGAGTGAATTTGCTACCACTTTGGTGCTGTTACTATTAAACATAATCCATGCCAGCATCCATCATGGAAAATGTCACAATCAAGAAACAGGCTTTCAGGCTTCATCTCTTGGTTGTGGGAACTCAGAAAAGGAACACTTTTTTTATCATAAAATCAGCTGCTGGTGCCTTCATGCTGAAAAATGGAAAGTTTGTGAAGTTATTTAACTCATTGTTCCCCAGGTGTTTTGTTTTTTTTTCCCTACTGATCGTCAGCTTCTTTCACGACAGCTAAGATACTGGTCTGCTTTTATATCTCACAGAGAAAAGCAGTTATGTGTGATTGGAAGCAGACTATATTAGCTGAGAAGATAGCACTGGACGGGTTGTTACCATTCAGTTTTTACTCCAGTCTTTGCTTTCTTTCTTGTGAGAAAGAAAGGCTTGAGGGGGGGGGGAAATGTATGGGACAACGTGAAAGATATAATTTTATTCTAAGCCAGGGATGGGCTGTGGTGAGCAGATGGCTAAGGCAATAGCTTCATCAGAGTGGGCTAGGCTGGAAAGTAACTTATGATGTTAAGGTTTGGGGGAGTGCCCCATTCCAATTTAAATACTCATTTTCAATCTCTATCCATTGATCAGCTGCAGGTCATCCTACCTGTTTCTCATCACTTTGGCACCGCAATTGAGCAGTGTGACTTCTGCAGACTGCAGTCCACAGCATGGGAGTTGAGGTGTGCAAGCTTTGCTTAGTCCTGGCCTGTGCTTTGAATCTTTATGCTCCAGAAAGCTGGTGGGGATAAGGAAGAACAGTTCTTTGTGTTCCTTCAAGTGTTGCATAGTTACAAGAACGCTAAAAACTAGAGCCAGGTCTACTATTAGGGGAGAGTGCTGGAGAAGAATCTAAATGGGGCAGATACTCAAGGTAGCAGGGAGAATAATGGCAAGAGTCCTGGGTTTAGTCATTCTGATATCTGCTTGCCTTCCCATCCATCCTTAGACCTGTCCCTGGGAGAAGACCTGGCAATTCCCCTAAAGAATTTCTGTGTGGGACCATCTGATCTGATGGAGGCTTTCCATCTTTTGTGTCTTCCTGGAGACAGCCTGATCAAGAGGTAGTATTAGCCAGAAGCTTCTGCCTACGCAGATGTGCTCAATTACGCAGCACTAACAGCTTTGTCATTCTGACCCCTCCCAAAGCTCGTTGAACTTTTTTTTCTTTTATTATTAACTGGGTATTGGTGTGCAGCCTGATACACAATCTCTGTGGCCTCTCGGGGCATAATAACGAAAGGGGAGCTCTTCCTTCCTAAGCATTTGTTCAAATGGGAGAGGATTTAATGGTCGATTTTTAGCCTTTAACCAGATCAAAGGTTTAATGTGCTGAAGAGCTGGAAAAACACAAAGCCACTCCCTGAGAGCAAAGGGTATTTAATAAGTCATTTTGATTCTTCCAGTGCTTTTCAAAGCCAAATTCAGCACGAGCCATGCCACAGAGGGAGCCACCAAGTCACAAAAGCACACAAATCTTTTTTATATATATATATATATATATATATATACACACACACACACACACATATATAGGATATAGAGATACAGGAACAGGAAGGAACAGACTGTATTAAATAAGAATCCACTATTTTGTTGCACACCGATTTGTGTATTCAATATGACGTCTTCCAAAGTTCCCTGTCTAATTTACCCCTATCCCAGCACCTTCTGCTGAACATTTTCTTGTAGTCCTCCATTCCCCTCTCCCTATGCAGTGGAGAAATAGCATATTTTTGGCAAAGGTGTTTTCCCAGCTAAGGACTTCCAAGCTCAACATTTAATGCTAAGTCACCTCAAGGGAGAAGCCTTTTAAAATCTCTGGGATAAGATGGTCAAGAAAAATGTATGCTTCAAAATATTTGTTGGAGTGGCAAGGCCCTCTGAGAAGCTTCAGGTTGAATGAAACAAACACAGTAGACATGCTCCATGCCAGGACCATGGAGCATGACTATCCCGTGGCTTAAAATTCGAGATGTCCAACCAGGTGGTACTTGAAATACCTGCCATCAGAGCTATATTTCATGGATTCATGGAACTGAATCCATGGAAGCAATTGGAAAATACTTACCTTGTTTTTTTGGATCCCTTGAGAAGTATTGGGCCACCAGTCCAATTCATAGATTAGCTGAGGATTATGGAATGGTAGCTAAGCAGTGCATCGCTGCACAGAAACAGGATTAAGCCAATCTATACTCTTTATAGCAGTGGTTCTCAATCTTTTTAATGCCGTGACCCCAACCGGTCGTAAGTTGAGGACTAAACCGGTCGTAAGTCGAGGACTAAACCGTTTTATATGAATGAGCTTGAGCCAGCTGGGTCAGTTACTGCACAGCTGCATCAGCCTTACAGGAAATGCCTAGCAGCTAGCTTGCTTATATCACTGCATGTTTTAATTTCTAACCCTTGCCATAGATTGTATTTCAGAACCAGTTAATCACTTTCCTTATTTCCCCCCCGTTTATTACTGAAGTTGCCCTGGAATGATTGCGTTGCCTGATCCTTGCCCAAGATATAGCAGTGAAGCCAGGCGAGGAACGGAAGATCCTCAGATGGCCCTGTCTGCTGGAAGTTGCTTTTGGCTACCTGTCAACACTGTGCTTTGGCTTCAGATAAATGTTGTTATCATGAAGTCCATTGCACTATGCTACACTCTGAAATCAAAACAACCAAATTGATTCAGGAGCATTTGCTTCAGATCCAAAGTTCAAATGCATGGTTTGAACTAATTTAAAAACACCAGCCATTGGGGGATTCTAGTAGAATTGAATTTGCTGGTTGATGCCAACCTGCTTCTGACTGTCAAGTCTGCAAATAGCGGTATAAAATTGGCCACCTAAGCTGCTCAGGTAGTTTAAAGAATAAAGTGACAGGTTAAGAACCAAGCTAAGAGAGTGGTGCTTCCTGTTCTGTTGCTATCTCCATGTAAACCTTGTATCCCTCTTACTATAGGTCTCTGCTTTCCTGAGATGATTTAAGATTGTTTTCAAATAAAGGGTTTGGGAATGGAGGTCATCAGTGCCAGTGTTGTGGGGCCCTGGGGCATTATATCCTTTATGGGCCATCTATAGAGTCTTCTTTCTTTGGATTTTATCTACCATACAATTTAGAAAGCATCTATTTCATCTATTCATAGTGCTTAGAAAAGACAGATGAAGAAATAAGTGAGAGAGGAAGAGGAAGAGAATAATAGGGTTGGCCATGAGCTTCTCAATGGGATATGGACCTCAGCAAGTATTTTGTTCTGGCAAATTCTGATTCTTGAGATCATCTTTGGAAGATTATTTCCAGGCCTACTGTGACATGGCTGAAGATTAGAAAAAGATTTAGGGATCATTCCTGTCTTTTTTTGTACTGGGTGAAATAACTGTATTATAGTTCTGTTTTAACATGTGAGTTATATATTGTATCCTGAGTTTTGTATTTTACCCTTGCTCACCCCTGAAACATTCTAACAAACAAAATGAAGGTGTGCAACATCAACTGAGCTGCCACAAATTAAAAATCACCTGATTGGTGCCTCTTCTTTGAGAAATTTGCCTCCAATCTCTAATTTTATACTCTAATACTAATCCAACTTTGGAAAACTTGTCACATAAGCATATCTATCTAGAGCAGGTGTCTTCAACCACCAGCCCATGGGCCACCTACGGTCCTGGACAGCTAATTATGTGGTGCCACAAGATAATAAAAATTATTAAAAAATAAAGGAGGTGTGTTATTTATATACATTAACATTATACATCTATTATATGTTTTATATGTGGCCCAAGACAATTCCTCTTCACTCAGTGTGGCCCAGGCAAGCCAACATTGTGGACAACTATGATTTAGCAGAGTTTCTCAACCTTGGCAACTTTAAGATGTGCAGACTTCTTAGCCAGAATTGGGAGCTGAAGTCCACACATCCACAAAATTTCCAAGGTTGAGAAACGTTGTTCTAGAGAAGAGATGTCAAACTCGCAATGTCACATGATGTGTCGCAACTTTTCCCATCATTGCCGGCAATGGGGTGGGCGTGGTTTTGGTGTGACGCATCCGGCTCGCTGGCCGGAAGTTTGACACCTCTGTTCTAGAGTATTGCTGCTAACCACTCTCTTGAAGTCTTTTGAAAGCGGGAGATGATTGAACTATTGCTGCTAATCACCATTGTGTTAACTATCATGTTAAAATGGCCACCTCATTTTTTAGAATTTCTTCCCCTCATTTGGTTACTATCACTGGGAATCCTGCACATGGAGTTTAATCTCTTAAAAGTTCAAGAAGGCTCTTAAATGCTTCTTTCTGCAGAATTGTTATGAAGCTATATCTTTATTTGATATAAATATATCTTGTGGTTCACTCATATAGGAAATGTCTTGTAATGGTTATTATATGGTTTTATTGCTAGTATTAGTTTACAATGTGTTCCTTTTTATTGCTTTGCCTGTAGTGCATTTATCTATCAGCCAACACTAAATAAAAATTACTATTACAATTATTACAGTCAACAATAAATAGCTGAGGAGCATGGGCAGCCTCTCAGATTGTCCTTTGATCAAATTGGGTTCTCCTAAGATTTAAGAAGGAAGTGATAAGAATAAAAGGTAATTTTGATTATGAATTCTAATAGAAATCCATGATAATGTCCTGATCAAAGCTCTGCTCTGCCTTATCCTTAGCCCCATGCAGCCTGATAACTGATTAATATCTTTGACATGATGAAAATTATTGTCCTGGGATCAGCTGTGCAGGAAGTGCTCTTTGGAATCCTCTCCCAAAAGGAGGGAAGGTTTTGAAAATGTTGCTAGAAGTGAGTCTGGATATGGTATGTTACCCACCATAGACATGTGCAGAGCTCCCATCTACCTCTTCAAAATAAATGGAGCCCCATAGGGATGACCTCTCCTGGAGAAGGTCCCACCCTGTCCATGTCTGAAAACAGAAGATGTGAAGTACATGGCATTAGCCTCCTGCACATTGTGACTTCTACCTGGAGTTTTAAGTCAAAGAGGGGCATTATATATGTAGGAAACTGGTGCTGCATTCTGAATGGTTGAGTATCTGGGTGTATCTGCCTGTCTTCTTCTCTATCATACACATACTGTATGTACAGACAGCCACACATATTCTACTATTGCCAATGTGATTTTTTTGGACCATTATGGGACCAAGTGTTGAACAAGTTCAATATAAGGACACAATATATGGACTATTGCTAAATGTAGGGAACATATAGTTTTTCTTCTTAGAACTCTTTTCCATGCTGAAGTCTGATCTCTATTTCTATTTGACAATGCAACCAGGTAGTTTTAGACTTTCTACTTGGTCTAGACTGGGTATATCTAGTTTAATGAAGAGAAGGATGGGGGGGGGACATGATAGCAGTGTTCCAATATCTCAGGGACTGCCACAAAGAAGAGGAAGCCAAGCTAGTCTCCAAAGCACCTGAGGACAGAACAAGAAGCAATGGATGGAAACTAACCAAAGAGAGAAGCAACCCAGAACTAAGAAGAAATTTCCTGACATTTAGAATAATTAACCAGTGGAACAACTTGGGTCCAGAAGTTGTGAATGCTCCAACACTGGAAGTTTTAAAGAAGAGACTGGACAGCCATTTGTCTGGGTTTCCTGCCTGAGCAGGGGGTTGGACTAGAAGATCTCCAAGGTCCCTTCTAACTCTGTTATTCTATTCTATTCTACTTATTTATTAGATTTGTATAACCACTCATCTCACACGATAGCCTTCTTCAATGGTGAAGTGCCTAGCAAACCTTTCTCTCCTCTCTCACACTCCCTTCTATATGCTTCTATATTCCAGAGGCATTACAGCAGACAAAAACTATTTGCCAATCCTAATGAAGCCCCAATAATTGGAAACTATTCTGAGCATGTGCAGTTTTGCCTTTTAAACTTCCATAAATCATGGAACCATCTACATTGTAGAAATAAAATAAAAAGAGTTTGCTTCCACAGCCTTGCGGCTAAACATGGTTACTTTTGTTGTAGAAAAAGATCTCCTACTTTGAAAGCAAAGCTAATAACATGAGCAAGCTGGGACTGTGGGAATTGAGGCCAATCTATCTGAAAGGCACCACTTGGGGAAGGCTGATTTGTCAAATATGCCTGGGAACTCCAGTCTGCATCAGACAAGAAATAGTAATGATGTATAATTTTGTTGGGGAAACTATTTGCACGGTGAAGACATAAAAGATATAAAAAAGATATAAATCTCTTTTTAAAAAAACCAAAACTCTGAATATGTATATATTGGATCAGAGCCAGACAAAAAGGTGCACGTAAAAATGCAACAATATGAGGAAAAGAAATAAGCCATGAACCTGAAAAAGAATTGTAATCACAAATAGCAACTTCCCTTGCCTTTTGTGAATTGGATATTCTGTCTGCATCCAGCTTAATGGATGTGAACATAAAACTTCCTTTAAGAAGCCGTGTACTGTACTGGGTCTTTCCAAAGGGGTGTTCTAGGCATTCTGCTGGCTCTTTTAACCTAATTGCAAGAAACTTCAAATTTTGAATTAAATGGCTGGGAAAAGAACTCATTTTCCCACTTACATGTTCCCTGATCTGCCTCGAAAAATTCAGAGATTTCTGAGCCCAAGAGACAAATTGCAGCATTTGGGAATTAGTCTTTATTAAAAACAAAGGACTTAAGAAAGAGTCACATGGAGCTTATATCCACTAAGTCTAAAAATTGAATGTTTCTTGTTTCGACCATATTTTAAGAAGATCAATGTTGTTGTTTTAATTAGTTGGCACTATATTTCTAACATTATCTCCACTTGTATCGCATCCATTCACCCAGGAAATCAACATTCTTCTCAGATTCAATATATGGAAATACACTGCTTAAAGAAAGACTCTGTCACACTGTTGTGTCGTGATGTACTACTTGACCTTTCACACATAAAGGCATTAGGGAAAAATCCTGGCTGTTGACCTATCTGTTCCTAGGTATCTCTAGGAAAACAACTGCTGAAAGAATACTCCTATGTGACATCCCTGAGGTCAAGATTCCCCCTCTGATTCAAGCAGAAACCAGTGAACGGGGTGGCAAGACTGAATGTGGGGATGTCAGATGAAAGGTTTATTTTTTTTTCAGTGTAGTGGTGTAATAAGCCTTAGGTCTACAGGTAGTCCTCAACTTATGGCTACAGCTGGAAGCAGAATTTTCCATTGCTAAGCAAACAAGGCAGTAGTTAATGAGCCACACCCAATTTTACAAACTTTTTGCACGATTGCTGAGCAAGTCACTGCAATTGTTAAGTGAATCTTGCAGTTGTTAAGTGAATCCAGCTTTGCCCATTGGCTTTGCTTGTCAGAAGACAACTGGGAAGGTCACAAATGGTTATCACGTGACCCCAGGATGCTGCAACCTATGTACTGTAAATACATGCTGCTTGCCAAGTGCCTCATTACATGGCCACGAGAGTGATGCAACTCTCGTAAGTGCGAAGCCTGGTTGTAAGTCACTTTTTTCATTGCCATTGTAACTTTGAGCAGTCACTAAAGAAATGGTTATAAACTAAGGGCTACCTGCATAGGATCAGATATTTATATAAACCAGCAAGCCTGATTGGCTTTCCCTGATTCAGTAATCTTGGGCATCTGTGATAATAAAATAATGAAATGTGCAGCATCACACAAGCCCCACCCCTTTTATACCTGCACTGCAATATGGCACACAAGCATGTAAGGGGCGGAGTTGTCACTTGTCCAGCCCCCTCCCCTTTCTTGGTGATACCACTGCCCTAGACAGAAATGATAACTGGTGGTTTCATATAATCTATTAGCCCATAAGATAATGTGGTTTGTTTGGATTTAGCCTAGCAAAATAAATAGAATAGAATAGAATAGAATAGAATAGAATAGAATAGAATAGAATAGAATAGAATAGAATAGAATAACAGAGTTGGAAGGGACCTTGGAGGTCTTCTAGTCCAACCCCCTGCTCAGGCAGGAAACCCTATACCATTTCAGAAAAAAAATGGCTGTCCAGTCTCTTCTTAAAAACTTCCAGTGTTGGAGCATTCACAATTTCTGGAGGCAAGTTGTTCCACTGATTAATTGTTCTAACTGTCAGGAAACTGTCCTTAGTTCTAGGTTGCTTCTCTCTTTGGTTAGTTTCCATCCATTTCTCCTTGTCCTGCCTTCTGGTGCTATAGAGAATAGCTTGACTCCCTGTTCTTTGTGGCAACTCCTGAGATATTGGAACATTGCTATCATGTCACCAGTCCTTCTCTTCTTTAAACTAGACATACCCAATTCCAGCAACCGTTCTTTATAAGTTTTAGCCTCCAGTCCCCTAATCATCTTTGTTGCTCTTCTCTGCTTGTATCACATCCATTCACCCAGGAAATCAATATTCTCCGCAGATTCAATATAATGGAAATACACTGCTTAAAGAAAGACTCTGTCATACAGTTGTGTCATGACGTACTACTTGACCCTTCACCCATAAAGGCATTAAGGAAAAATCCCACCATGAACCAAGCCATGGTTTCCACAGCATGATTTAGGATTTGACATAATGTATAAGCCCAGCTATTTTGTCCCTCAGTCAGTCAACTATGGTTTATTTGCAGTAATCATGATGTGTGACCCCAATCAGTACAGGTAGTCCTCGACTTAACAACAATTCCTTTCGTGATCTTTTAACGTTACAATGGCACTAAAAAAAAAAGTGACTTCTGACCATTTTTCACATGACTATAGCAGCGTCCCCCTGGTCACGTGATTAAAATTTGGATGCTTGGCAACGGACTCATATTTACGATGGTTGCAATGTCCTGGGATCATGTGATCCCCTTTTGCAACCTCCTGGCAAGCAAAGTCAATGGGGAAGCCAGATTCACCGCGTTCCTAACTTAACAACTTGCAGTGATTCACTTTGACAACTGTGGCAAGGAAGGTTGTAAAATGGGAGAAAACTCACCTAACTAATGTCTCACTTAGCAGCAGAAACTTTGGGCTCCCTCGTGGTCGTAAGTTGAGGACTTCTGGTGTAACTTTACCGGAAGAACTTTACCAAGTCTTCTTTACTTCTTGTTGTTTTCTGAATTAATTCAATTAAAGCAGCAACACTGGTCTGCGCAGCAGCTGACATATGTTGGAAAGGAAAGGAGAGAATCGCAAGCAGGTAAGGGTTTCTTCTCTTTTGCCCAGCCAGCTACCAGCTGCCTCATTCAGTATGATGTGTAGCCATCCATACAGTTTTCAGGAAGAGTTTAAAATATGCAAAGTCTTGTTCAAATGACGAATGTCCTGCTCTAGCAGTTGGAAGACACTGAAGGTCATTCCAATACCTTAAAAGAACTACCTGTCTTTTCATGTGCTTTGACTCTGACTCAGACACCATCTGCTGCTCTGCTTCAGGGCACACAATGTCTTGGGCCAGTTTCTGCCTTCCAAAGCAAGCAGAGGAAAGGCATCATCTTGGTCCAGTTAGAAATAAAGGGGAACTTGAAAAGGATTGCATAAAAAAAAAAAACCAACCACCCTTTCTTTGCAGGAGAATAATTAGGATGGAGTACAAGCAATAACATGCAGACTACTGCAATCTCTACCTCATTTTCTTTCTCTCTCTCTCTCTCTCTTTTTTTTTTTTAAAAAAAGAAAACTGATTATATTTTCAAATGGCTACAAAATAATGAAGTCATTTTACATTCTAATATTGTATCTTCCCTTCATGGATCAGATGGCACTCTTTTCCTGGTAAATTAACACTTTGAACATATGTTTAATAAGTTGCTTATTTCCCTTTATCGTCAACCAAGTAATTTTTTTAAAATAAAAATAAAAATGGGGACAGTTATAAACTGACTGTTCGTTCTACCGTCTTGGGTATTACAATCCAAAACACGGATGGGCTGCAATGCGCCAGCTTTTGCCCTCATTCTTCAGAAGCTAAACCTGTATGTTTCTGTAGATATGTCAGCATTAACACTTCCTGATAATAATAATCCACAGTCATTATCACCTCAAGCTCAACATCTGCTTGAAGAGAGAGCCCCCCTGCTGCTAATAGCTAGTATGAGTAGAAATGAATAAAAAGGGGGGAAGAGACCTTTCTACAATTATCTTTGATATTCCCTCAAATCTCTGCCTTGTATGCAGTGAGAACATTTATTGGATTGGGCACAATGTTGTGTAATCTTGCCTAAAAGGCTCTTCCAAGTTGGGGTGCTCCAGATGCAGGTAATCCTCCACTTACAACCATAACCGAGCCCAAAATTTATGTTGCTAAGTGAGACAGTTGTTAAGTGAGTTTTGCCCCATTTTATCACCTTTCTCGCAACGTTTGTTAAGTGAAACACTGCAGTTGTTAAGTTAGTAACCCGGTTGTTAAGTGAATCTGGCTTTCCCCATTGGCTTTGCTTGTCAGAAGGTCGCAAAAAGGGGATCGCATGAGCCCGGGGAGATTGCAACCCATCATAAATGTGAATGAACTGCCAAGCATCCTGAATTTTGACCATGGGGATGCTGCAACGGTTGTAAGTGTGAAAAATGGGTCATAAGTCACTTTTTTTCAGTGCTGTTGTAACTTTGAACGGCCACTAAATGAACTGTTGTAAATCGAGGACCACATGCTCTGGAATCCTGAGAGTTCATCCACACAGCTTAGGGGAAAATGTTCTAATTACGCTTGCTCTCAATGTATAAAAGCACGTGGTAGGCTGTGCCAACCTTTCCTGTAGGATCCATGCCTTTGAATCCTTTGCCTTAGATATAGGAGTCTTATGCTTCACAATGCTTATATTATCCACAGCTGAACATGGCATGTTGGCAGGAGTGTTCTCCTTTTTGGGATCTGTGAAGGAACCTCAGCAATCACATAAGCTCCGGAAAATGTCACCACAAGGTGACCTTCCATGCCCAGAATTCTTCGCTTATCTATCCTGTAACAAGGCCAGCTTGATAAATGAGAATGAAAAAAAATCTCTGCTTTTCCTTCAGCCCAGACCTTGAAATTCTTTAATACTGTATTTGAATGCTTAGTTGATCATTGTCTTCCAAAGAATCTTTTTTATACAAAATGTTTTTACAATCATTTATTTTCCATGTTTCCCAGAAAACCAAATATATCTCTTTGGAAACGAATGACTGCTGGGAGAGATCCTGCTCGCCTCCTGGCATGTTTTTAAAGCGGTCCAGAAGACAAGAGCAAATGACCTATTCATCTGGCAAGATTTAATAGTAGGAAAGATCGGGGAAGCAGCTGGATCAACCCAGGAGAGATGGGGGAGCATTATTATGGCAGGATGCCTCCAGGAGGGTAGCAGAGCATAAAACCAATTTCACACTTTATTAGCCAATTCAGGTGCCAATTGCTCAAATCCTGAAAACGGTAATATCTTCCTTCCATCCCACCTCTTTCCTTATTGTGGTCAGCTTTTAAAAGAACCTTTCTCTGAGCAGCTATCACTGTGCGCGAATTCTCAGATCATCACCCAAACCTGAGATGAACGAGCCAGTATGTGGTCACAAGGATCCCTCTCACCAACTGGCAGCCCATTATGGCCCTCATATCTCATCCAGCTTTCAAGAGATAAGATTGGCAGACGAGGGAAAGGAGCATTATCTTGTCTTTTTTTTCTTTCTTTCTTCCCTATATATAGCTTAGGCAGTCAAAATACTGTCCTGACTCCCATTCCCATTTTTAAAGGAAGTACCCAGAATTCAGTGTTTAGTGGAATGAAATGCTGAAATTTGTGTATCTCCCAGTACAAAAGTAAAAAAAGAAAAAAGTATTTGTCAACGCTGTGACAAACTGAACTGAAGCCATTTTCATTTCGTCTTCGTTGCCACATAATTAGTTTAGAAGGAGGAGGGGGATGTAGTTCTCAGTTAGCCAAAACAATTCAAATGTGTGGGAACCAAGGTCATTGCTGATAACATTTTGGCTGGAGAGTTGGGAGGAGTGCCCGCATTTTTTAACAATTGGTGAATGTGATTTATGACATCTAATTGGGGTGGGAATTGCAACTTGCAACTTTGTAACCAAGGGGTGGGGAATTTAGTCTTGGGTTCACCTTTGTATGTGCCATTATTTTGTAGCCAAATAAAAATGTTCTTTGAGGGAAGAATTCCTTGCCTTGAAGTTCTTTTAATTGGTCTCATCTACCGGAACTATAACAGTATTCTTAAGAGAATTTGAAGGCTACAGAGTTGGTTTTCTGAAAGAAATGTCTGAACACTGATGATATTACTGCCTTCAAATCTGCTTTAAATCCATTCTTGCCAGTCATAAAGGATCGGAACCATATGTTAAGTTACAGCATAAAAGATTTGTTCGAGCCTATGCACAAGAATCTAGTCAACACTAAATTGATTCTAGATAAAGGAAATCAAGGGAGGTGGACTTGGATCATTTGTGAAAATGAAAGGATTCTAAACTGATGACACATTTAACTCTACCACCCCCAGCTCTGCCTGCTCTTTTCCTAGACCTTTAGTGATATTGTCTCTAATTTAAACGAAGACATCCTTAGCTTTTGGAAACAGTCAGCTGTTGCTAGTGCCCATTCCAATCCAATGTAAATCTACTAGTGTCTGTCAGGCTTAGCCCAAGAATGATGCAGAATTATCCAGCTAGAGGTCAGTTCTTCATTTGCACAATAGAAAGAATTTTGCCTAATTAAACGTTTGCTACTTTCACTCTAAAGAGTATACTTAGGGAGATTGTAGCTAGTAGCTACCCTTATCCTCTTCCACCAGTTCCTATCCAGCTCCAGTCTGTGCTATCTCTTATCTCACCCCCCCCCCTGGAATGTGCTCCCTCCTTCCTGGGAAATTGTCACTTCACTAGAATTCATTACAGCAGCCACCCTTTATAGGCATCATATTTCATAGTATCTATTAATAGAAAAAATAGAAAAAAACCCGTAAAAAGTTTAATTTTTGTAACAAAATTGTCAAAGTTTGGAATATCTTAGCCAATTCAGTTGTCTCAGCTACTAACTTTCACAATTTTAATTCCAACTTAAGTTCTGTGGACCTCATCTCATATTCAAGAGGTTCCTAAAGGGGCGTGTGTAAGTGCACTAACATGCCTATCATCCCTGTCAAATTTTAGTGGGGTTTTTTTGTTTTGTTCGTTCAAATTTGTAATTTTTGTTTGATGAATAAAATAAAATAAAATAAATAACAGCAACCTCTCACTATGCACTACACTGTGACTGTGAATAGGATAGGATAGGATAGGATAGGATCTGGAAGGGACCTTGGAGATCTTCTAGTCCAGCCCCCCGCTCAAGCAGGAGAACCTATACCATTTCAGACAAGTGTCTAGTCTCTTCTTAAAAACCTCCAGCGATGCAGAGCCCACAATTTCTGAAGGCAAGCTGGAACACTGGGAACTTATTATTTGCCACAGCTTTCCCATAGGTTGATAAGGCATCTTGGAGCCAACATTATTTCCATCGGGTGTTTAGAGTCAGAACCATTTAAGATTTATTCTGTGGTTCTTTGAGACATGGTTGCCTCCTATCAAAGAAACCCAAAATGAACTGGGATGATCACAAAATTTGGTGTGCAATTTGTCGTGCTGCATAAAGCTCAAAGTGTTACCTTGTTTTGATCAAAGCTTCACACAAGCATCCCTTTGGGGTTACATTCCAAAGTGAAATGACATCTGTTACTTAAACCAAGGTTCATTATGGCTCAGACACTATTCCTCGGGCCTTTAACAACCTTCCACCGCCATTTCTGGAGAAGCAATGCCTGAAGCTGGAGCAGCTCAGTGAGGTAGCTTGATGCTTGGCATGGAGTCTCTGAGGCAACGGTCTTCATTTGTTGGAGTTAAGGTGCTTTTTTGAATCAATCACCCCTTTGACCTGATTCAAGGGATCTCTCTGAAACTAAGAGGAGCTGTGTGTAAAGGGCTACCATCTGGCCATTTCATGTGTCACTACAAAGATAAGAGATATTAGTAAAAAAAAAGACATTATATTTCTCCATAAAATATCAGGGCAAGAAGTAGAGCGAGGGAGTAACAGTGAGTTTGAGACAAACAATTCACTAAGGGTTCCCCAGCCACAGAGGGCTTTTTTGGGAAGAGATGTTACATTATCCTTATTCTTTTCCTTTTGCAAGGCCCCAAAAACATAGTTTTAACAATGGACTTGGGGACTGAGAGTATGCCAGAGCAGAGAAGAGCCAATGGCTATACTGAGTCTTTTGATAAATTAATTCATGTTTATGGTGGTGTTTTATATCCTTTTTACTTTGGTTCTTCCTTGTTTTTAAATTGTTGTACTGGATTTTTTTTCTTGTTTTTATATGCATTTTAACTGTTTGTAAGCTGCCTAGAGTCATATCTGTATAATAAATAAATGTGAAAAAGTAATCTTATTTTGTCCAAACCTATTACTACTTCTACTTCTACTTCTACTTCTACTTCTACTTCTACTTCTACTTCTACTTCTACTTCTACTACTACTACTACTACTACTACTACTACTACTACTACTCCTCCTCATTAAATAGGCAATTCTTTTAAAAACCAGTAAAAGCTTATCTGCAACCTCTTGGATCATAATATTGAGACTGGACAGGCTACTTACCCGTGATAGTTCTAAAGCGTCTATAATTTTCATACTATTGTTTGTTTTACCCCGGCATTGGATCCAAATGTTTAGTGAGGCTGTTTTCAGGAGATTGTAGGTATTGATATGTGTGTTGCCCTTCCTATGGCATGTTCTTTTGGGGCAGATGTCTATGTTTTTATCTTGATTTGCAATTGTTTATCATCAAGAGTCATACGTTGAATGGATGGCCTTCTAATTCAAAATAAACGAATAAGCTACCATAGAATAGATAAAATGAATGTACAATTTTTTACCACCTCCAAATCTATAAAAGCTTTCTATATCACAAATCTCTCAAATATACCATTTTATAAGGTGACCAACTGTCCTCCTTTAGGGAGGATGGTCCTCCTTTTGTAAGTTCTGTCCTCCCTCAAAAATTGTCCTCCTTCATGTCCTCCTTTTCGATATTTGAAGACTAATCTGCAGGGCTTTTTTTCCCATCATAGAACGCTCAGAACGGCGTTCCGGCACTTTTTGTTAATGGTTTTTTTTTCAACTTTTGCATGAGCTGTGCTACTCCCACTATTGGCTTTCGAAAGCCAATAGGAATTGCTGCTGAGCGCCAAAACATCCGGCTGGCAAACTTTGCACATGCAAGTTGTCTGTATTATTGTTGCAATGAATAAAATGTTTCTTTTATTTACGATATTTTTTTCTTCAATTTATTTGTGTCCTCCTTTTTATTGTAAAAAAGTTGGTCACCTTACATTTTATATTGTATAGATATGATCCTAGCAGAAAGAACAATTTGCGACTGAGATTCCCACCTACTCCTGTGCTTGAACAAAACAGTCTCCACTACATACTATTCCTTCCTACACAATGAAATATTGGAAAGAAATTGTAATGGCTGTCCATCAGCATAATAAGACCATATCTGTTAACATAAGAAAACAGGGCCAAAATTGTTATGGTTCTGAAGTCAGTAAATGTAAGATAATACTTAGAAAATGGGCTGAATCTGGCAAGGAACTAGGGACAAAAAAATTTATAATCTCCCATATCCCAAATGGAGATAGTGGGTAGCTGCTTGCAATGTCTCAGTCTAAGTCTATGTTTTTCAACCTTGGCAGTTTTCAGATGTGTGGACTTCAATCCCAGAATTCCCTAGCCAGCCCCTGCTGGTTGGGGAATTCTGGGACTTGAAGTTCGAACATCTGAGAACTGCCAAGGTTGACAAATGTGATCTAAGCCTTCTTCTTGTCTTCTTCCTGGTTTTCTGACCCAGAGAGATGTTTATACAGCCTGTCTGTGCTTCCCAGTACACAGATGTGCAAAACTATAGAGAGATGCAACAGGAAGGCCAGCAGAAACATGGACACAGAGAACACTCATATGCACCTCCCCGTTTTAGACCCCACCCTTCCCTCACACCCACACCCACAGACATAGAGGCAACATACACAGTGCAGGTATGTAAATATCCAGATTACTCCCTCAAAAGAAACAGGAAAATACCCAAATAGTCATAACACATTATTCTGCTACATGGAAGCAAATAGGGATACTTGCTATGACCACAGCTGGAAAGGTTGGGAAGCTATGCCCTGCATGCTTTTTCTATTTCATTTTAAAACCACAATTCAAAGTTGTCTCACATTGGGCAAGCTTCATCTACTCAGCCAGTAGCCAGACTGCCTCCTAGCTATTAGCTGTGTTGTTCTGATTACCTCAGCTCTGTTTCCTCGTGCTATAAATCATGAAAAACAGATGTGAAAACCTAGTGTATACTTCAGCAATGCCTAGAAATAGTCAGAGTCTGGAGAATAGACCACTTTCTATTTAAAAAAATCAGGAATTTTTCTGCCTAACAAATGTTATTAAAAGGCTTATGTTTTTATGACTTGCAGCAAACAAAATCCTTCTGATGTTTTGCTACCTAAGACTAACATAGCTTGCCTCCTACCAGGTCTATTCAAAAGATCTCTTGACTTAGATCAAAGCTTCAGTGATGTTTCCCTTTGATGTGGTTCTATAAAACAGCTCCCTGCTTCTAGGTCAGGGGTCTTCAAACTTGGCCCTTTTATGACTTGTGGACTTCAACTCCCAGAATTCTTCAGCCAACATGCCTGGCTGAGGAATTCTGGGAGTTTGAGTCCACAAGTCATAAAAGGGCCAAGTTTGAAGACCCCTGTTCTAGGTGTTTGGAACAGAAGACCCAGATGCAAAAGACATTTCCATCAAGCAAAGCATCTGGCCAAAGACGGTGGCCTGCCTTCACGCTGAGGCCAAATGTGTTGCTTTTCCATAGGAAGACATTGCATTGAAGCAAAGAGTGCTCCAGTGATCAGAGATCAGTCAGCTCCATGATGCACAGTTGTACATAAAGCAGAAACCTTCCTTGTTGGATGGTCTGCTTTCTCATCTCCCCTCAATCCAAATCACCCCAAATCTCATTAAATTAACAATACTTGCAGGATTTTCATGCTTTCATTCCTAAATCATCTGAGTATTGAATAAAAATATCCCAACATGTTATTTCATTAAATTGGGAGCATAGAGAAAGATCAGAGGTGTCGCTCCACGATCTACAAAGTTAGAAAATCCAATGATCAACCTTCCTCCTATGGATTGTGTGTGTGTGTGTGTGTGTGTGTGTGTGTGTATCTATCATCTATCAGGAGGAGGAAGAGAAGGAGAAGAACAGTGGCAATATGGGCAACTCATAGTAACATTGCTTGTATATTGTAAAATAATATTTTGGACTGGGTCCTATCTGAGACCACCCCTATGCTTAGCATGGAAATTAGGGAGCTTTCCTTCAGGCCTGATAAAAAGAAACAGGACATATCACCTTGGAAAAAAGATACTGGCAGTGGTTTCTGCTTCCTTGAATGTACTTGAAATTTCTATTTGTTGACTGAATTTCATAGGACGATATTCTTTCTCTTTCTCCCAGTGATTCTGCAAACCGAGCCTTCTTCCAGTCTAGCTGCTGTGCAAATAAGCACAAACAATTCAATAAAAAAAGAGAGAGAGAAGTTTGCTCAGCGTGGTGATATTTAATTTTTGAAGTCACATCTGTGTACATATGTTTATAGAAGAATTCATGTTTGCTGTGGCTCTTGAAAAAGATAAAAGTTTTACAGTTCCCATTTTCCAAGCCCCCTCTCTCTGACTCTCATTACTTCCTAACTTTTTGTCAGCCTGGAAATGTCTCCTCACCCTGCGTTCCATTGATGGATGCCCTGTCACCCATCTAAGCCGCACCTGATTACTTATTCATCAGATGCCTTACAGCCCACTTGAGAATCTGTTTGTTCACTTTTCTGATGATCTCCCTAGAGTTAGACAGCTAAATCCAAGTGGTGTTCATTGGTCTTTTATTATTTCTCTTCTAAAGGGTGTGTTTATCTATACTTTCAAGCTTTCTACATAATTTAGAAAAAGTTCCTCATTTTGCTTGGATCATACATTCAACGCATTTGAATTTTTCCCAGCAGTGCTTTTCTATTCACCACCAAGAGGAATCAATTACTTTTACGCACCCTGGTCCTTTTCTGAGTCTATTATATCATGAGCCTGGAGGAATTATTCACCCGTGTAAATGTAAATGTGTGATCATTTTCTGTACCACAGCAAAGAGGTCCCAGATCAATATAGAGCAGAGAAGCTAGCAAAGGTACGTGAACGCGCCCAGCTTCAATGTATCATTGGCACAAAGTATTGCTGCTGTTAAAATTCTGCATTAAATGCTCCTTGAGAATTTATCTCTAGGGAGTATCTCCCAAATAGGATACAAAGATAAATTGACTACAGCATATAAAGTGATTGGAAGCAGAGGGGGAAAAAAGTTTTTGGTAAACGTATCAGCCTACTTAGAAGGTTCATCAAAAATAAATTGGATTGCATTCCTTCTAAAGGGCATTCTTCACTGCCAAATTAGACTACCTTACTTCTGTTGATTTCAATAGCCACAAGCACACATCCCTCTTTGGTGCCAATGCATCTCCTTGTTACATGGGTTGATGGGTCTCCAAAGATTAGTGTGAAAGGGAAAAATCACAGTATGCCTCCCTTTACAGGGATAACTTTTTAAATGCCTGTGAGTGTGGCAAGAGAACTCATTCATTCATTCATTCATTCATTCATTCATTCATTCATTCAAATTTATTACATGAGGACAGTATCCTTTATATCAGATAGCATCTCAGCCAGAAATAGATATATCCGTGCACAAATACATTCTCACATTTTGTGACATTCTTTTTTTTTTCTCCCCAAGGACTTGGAACAACATGGAAGGGGTGTTATCAATTTTTAATTTACAACAACCCTCCAGAATTGTTTATAGGAAGAGATAACCTAAATTCTCCTGGTAATGTTGGACAACAAACCCTGTTGCTCCATCTAGCACAGCCATAATTGGGAGTGAGAAAAGCTGGAGTCCAACAACATAAAAGCCTGTAATAAGATGACTGGTCTAAAGTCGCCTAGAAAGATACACGTTGAACAAGGATCATTCTTGGATGGATGCATAGAAAATGTGATGTTGACTGGTTCAAGAAGATAAGAATAGAATACGTGCTTCCATTAAACTTTCATGTAGTGAATTTCCCAGTCGAGATTTGAACCCAGTTTCCACTCTCAGTTATGCAACCTAAATACTGCACCAGACAGACTCCGCTACCGGTACTTGCTTATCTGAACTTCAGGAAAGATGACTGTGGCTGGACAAGCACCTACACCCAATCACAAGCAGAGGAAAGATGAGGAAAAGGGAAGTGGTTTACAAATCAGTGAGCAATGCTGAGTTAATGTGTTGCCTGGCCAAGGGCCAAGACATCAGTATTTTCTGTCTGTACTCAGTATGCAGTGCTTCTCTAAATGTCACATTTAGGGCAGCCTGCAAGAAGCAGAAAGCACTCAATTGCAGTGTTTTCTATGAACTGATCTAGCATGGGAATGGGATTGCCAGATCATCAGGTCATCCAAACATCCCTATGTTGAAATGCCCCGACCATCCTAGAAAGCCCATCTGCCTCCAACCTTTCTCTTCACTGCTCTTGTGTCTTGCTGGGCGTGCCATATGGGAAGGGGGTAAAGGGGTTGATGGATTAACTGGGAGGGGAGGGAAAAAGGAGTAAAGGAGTAAAGGATGAAATAATAGATCTAGACAATTCTTCCTTTATGGACAATCTGAAGGGCTGACTGGGGTCTCCAGGATAAATCCTTGCTTGGTACATAATTATCCATGATTACCTTAATTTTCAGTTACATATCCTGTTTATTGGTCATTTATCCCATCCATCCCAAATGTTTATGTCTGTTTTTTTGGGTATAAACTAAATTCTAAATAACACTTTTGTCCCTGATCATACAACCCCTTTCATTGACATGTGACCATTTTGAAAAGGCAGCAACAGTGTTCTTTCTGCTTTTTTTTTTTTATCTTGTGTGCCACCCAGAAGCTTCAAATGCAGCTTCCTGGGATTTCCCAGGCCTCTGTTATCAAGTAAGGCACGTCAGGGGTGGACAGCAGTGACATTTCTCCTAGCCAGTCTCTTAACCTTTCCTCTCTCTTGAAAGACAAGTCTCTTGTTCCCCATAGCCTAGCCCATAACCTCCAATCTAGACTACTCTTTACAGATGAGATGAATGTCCACATTGCCATCAGGGTCACTCAATTATCCCTGCAAAGCATGTTGAAGCCCAGCAGCTATCATCTTTGCATTTGTTAGCTTTGAAACTCTGGGAATTGCTGAGAACATTGAACCATTCCCTCTGAAATGGAATGTGGGAATAACCTTGAGGGAGGAGGGGAAGAGATGCTGCCCAGGGAACGATCAGATAAAAGAGGGAGGAGCCCACACATGTTCAATGGGCAAAAAAAAAGAGAGAGGCAAAACTATAAAAGCATCTGCCTTAACATATCAGATTGTTAAATGTGAGGGCGGCGGATTTGTATTTTCAGACTGGCAAGGTTCTGTGAATGTAGCCTTACGATAAAGTAGACTTAGCTCATCTAATGGTTGTGTTTCCTGTCAGGTTTACCTGGAAGGGTTGACATGCTTTAAATGAGCAGCACGTTTTTTAAAAGACAATCGATTTCTGGCCTGCCTTGAATTATCATCCCCCCCCCAACTTGGTTCTCTTCAGGAAACAGGACAGATGCTGCAAGAAGGGCCAACAAAGTTGCCACGGCACTATCCTTCTTTTGCACCTGAAAGAAATAGTAACATTTCAGCAGGATGCCTCAGCAGTTGAACCTCTCTAGGGATGGGGGAGAGGCTGGCTTGAGATCAGGAATAGGGAGTGAACATTAATCAAGAGTACCCACCAAAGAGAAAATGAACCTCTGACAAGAATGAGCCATAGCGTCGCAAAGAAAACACCAGCTTTGCTTCTGTTTCAGATAAACTGCAGCAGAACTGAAGGAGGGAATAATCCTCATCCTTCAAAACCAGCCAGCATTTTAAGGCTCTGCTGCTGTCAGTGCTGATGTAAACGCCCCAGTTTGTATCTATAGACTGGAAAAGATATTAAAAAAATCTTTTGCTCGGCCCTAAGGTTTTAGTTTATCTTCTTACTTTACATTATAGGGCCAGTCAGGCTCACTTCACACTGTCAGGGTGACTGCTTTTCCTTCTCTGTGCAATTTCTCCCAGCCCTCTGAATACTACAGGTATGTAGACATAAGAGTCACTGGTAGACAGTAAGTTCCAGCTCATTTCTCTGCTTCAGCAAGGGTGGGATTTAGTGCTGCCCTCTGCTGGTAGAGGTTGTGTATAACATAGTTCATAATGGAAAGAATATCAAGCATAACTTGTTGTTAGTTGCGAAGTCGTGTCCGACTCATCGCGACCCCATGGACAACGTTCCTCCAGGCATAACTTAGATATGGAAAACAGTTTCAAGAGCAGACATACAGTTGGGGTTATTGATATTTCTGTTTCTTGGGAAGAATTTTGATTGTAGATGGTCAGAAGAAATCTGATATCACTTTTTACAACTACACATTTTATTAAGAAGCAGTTTTTGTAAGCTGCAGTCCACTTCATCAGATGCATCCAGAGTACTATCCTGGCTCTCCTGCTGCAATGATTTGTAGATGGTGTAAAATATGGGAGGTGATTCTTTGGTGTGAAATGGGCATAGAGTGGCCCAGTATGAGAATTGCATTCAGCTTATTATTGATAGCAAAACTAAGTAAATATTTAACACCACTTTGTTTTTTAATTAATACTGCCTGTTGGCAGATGAGAACTTTCCCATGATTGCTTAAACTAAAAAATAGCTTAGAGCTCATCACATTAATGATAGAATTATAATTATTCAACTGGTGCCTAAAATGCAGTTTAATAAAACAGTTTAATGGACCTTTAAGCCATCTTTTGCGAAAGCTGATGATGGTGTTGGAAATTTCAAATGTCCAAAACATTCCAACTTCTGATGACTTTGGGAGAAGGACTCGAAGAGCTGAACGTGGAAAGTGCCAAGTCTCTCATCTCCCTAAGCATCTCATGCTTACTCCTTGCAGAATTAACTCAAGTGTATAAGAAGAGAGAGAAAAAGGGAGAGATGCAACACATAATGTGGCATGGATGTGGGTTGAATGCCCCCTCCCCATGGCATTAAAACAAAACATTGAAAATACAAAAGGGAGAAAAGAAGACTTGGTTTTATTCTGATACTGATTATACCTTTTCAGTTTCCAGTGAGAAAGTGCTGCATTAACAATCATGACAAGCCGGTTCAGTTTGCGTAGCCTGGAGAAACAGTGGAATTAACATCTGAATTAATCTCTCCTTTGTCTCATTAACTTTAACTAAATGTGGCCACCCCAGTTCAGTAAAGGAAATCCACCAGGGAAAGCAGGCATCTGCTGAGACTAGTGTATTCGGTAGGATGTAAACATACAGGCACTCTGTTTGGAAGATGTTCATATTTTGAATACTGAATACATGCAGGGTTCTGATTATGGACTACAAGAGAACATGCACACCAGTCCTATTCAACCCACCCAGCCGCCTGCCTCTATAGTATTGCTCCAGCAGGCATGGATTGAGCTCAGATGTGTGTAGGAGAAAAGCATTTGTACTGTATGCATGCTGGCTTTCATGTGAGCTGGGCCCTAATTATACAAGAGAAACACATTGTTGAACAATGTTGGAAGAGGTGAGGCATATCCAGAAATGCTGTGGGGTTAGTACGCTTGATGTTATAATGCCAGAATATGACATAATGAGCATCGGTAAGATGCAAAACGATTAATTCTTGTTGCATAACAACCAGCTAGAGCAAATGATTCCTTTAAGGATTGCAGTATCTGGGTCTATTTAGCAGCATTGATTTGGGCCCACTCTTCCTGAGGTTATTACCTAGATCGTTAGTTAGTTAAGCAACATCTAGTCAGGCTTGACTCCTGATAATTGAGTGGACAAATTGGGTGGACAACCTATCTCTGACAGGAACCAATAGTTCTATCAAGGGCAGGCCATATTTTTTTTTATCTTGTCTACTCCCCTTCTTCTCATCTGCTTGCATCACTTACTGAAAATATGTGAATTTCCACTTGTTGAACATTTCTACTTGTTGAACATTTCCTGTAGTCATTATTTATTTGGCCCAGGATTAATTGGTTGAATCTTGTTATTCTGTTTTTCTGCAGTCCATAATACTCTTAGTAACTATCTCCAGAATGCAGTAATGCAGGCTACTTCTGCTGACTGCTGGTTGCCAGCAGTTCAGCAGTTCGATTCTTACCAGCTCAAGATTGACTCAGCCTTCCATCCTTCCAAGATTGGTAAAATGAGGACCCAGATTGTTGGGGGCCATGTGTTGACTCTGTAAACCGCTTAGAGAGGGCTGTAAAGCACTGTGAAGCGGTATATAAGTGCTATTGCTATTGCTATTCATTCTTTTTCAGCTTTTAGTTCTTACATTGAAAAACCAGGACTGGTCAAGGAAGGCAAGGTCAAGAAATAGAAATAATTAGGATTTCAGAATTGCTCCTTATTGGTTCAAGGTATAATAATATAATCTTGAAAGTCTGTTTCTGTTTCTGTTTACCACACTTATACCAAATTCCATCGGAGTGGGGGAGGTATTTTAAATTTCTTTCTCATGTTTTCTTCATTTCTAGGGCTGAGTAACCTTTCCTACAACTGCTTCTGAACAATTCATTCATCCATTCCCCCTTTCCAGCGCCAGGATTAAATCGCATCACCATGGTTTCAGCTACTGTGATGATATTATTGCTTTTGAAATATCATACCCTTCATCATTTTGTCTAAGTTTGATTTAAAACGATCGTTTCCTCTCTCCTCAGAGTTAACTAATTGATTTTATTAACTATTTATTATCAAATTTATACCCTGCCTTGATGGTTCAGCAGTTAAAGATGCTGAGCTTGTCAGCTGGAAAACTGACAGGCTGGGTTCAAGACCTGAGCGGCACATGACAGGGTGAGCTCCTATTACTTGCTCCAGCTCCTGCCAACTTAGCAGTTTGAAAGCATGCAAATGCGAGTAGATCAGGAGTGTAAAACTGCCAGCCCGCGGGCTGGTTGCATCATATGGAGGCCGCACCCACTCCAGCTCTGGCAATGCAAAAAAAGTCACAATACGTCACAACACGTCACGTGACGCGGCAAGTTTGACACCCGTGGAGTAGATAAATAGGTACCACTTCGGTTGGAAGGTAACAGTGTTCCGTGCTCCTCTGTGTATAATCATGACCAACACATGACTACAGAAAAGATCTTCAGACAATGCTGGCTGCCTCGGCTAAAAAATGGAGATGAGCACAGCCCCCTAGAGATGGACACAACTGGACAGGGGAAAATCTTTGCCTTTATCTTTACCTTTTTGTATCCATCAAGAAGGACTCCCATTTTTTTAGCATGTTTCCCATCTTTATCTAGTCTATTGTTTTTATCTTTTCAGTTTCGACTGTAAGTTCATTGAGAATTGTTTCCTGACACTACCTTTGACTGCATAATACATAATATTTAACCCAGAGTGTGTGCTCTTTCCATCTTTATTTTCATAATAAGCTTTTCTAAGTTTTCCGATTTTGGCTAATGAAATGGTATTGTCTCCGTATCTCAAACTGTTAATATTTTAGCCTTCTATTTTGATTCCAGCTGTGTCTGTCATTTTGATAACGTAGCCATGGTATAAGTTAACAATATGACAACACGTTAACAGTATTTATCTTTGTTTCACTCTGTGTTCTATTCTCCAAATTCAATCCTCACAATAGCCTCTTGTCCATTGTAAAGGATCCTCAATAGAATAATCAGATGTTTTAGAACATCCATTAGCTTAACAAATTCCACACACTGCCTTTGCTGTAATCCATAAATTACATTCTTTTGCCCTTTCCATCTTATGTTAGCTATTTGATCTTGTGTTCCTTTACCTTTTTTTTTCTGAATCTGTCTGTTTATTTGGCATTCCTTTCTCCATCTGTAGCTCTGTTTTTGTTTGTAAGATCTTAAGTAACATTTGCTTGTATGGATAATTAGTGGGATGGTCCTATAATTTTGGTTCTCTCTTGTTTAGTAGTGTGTTCTATGCATATTTTTCCCTATCTCTAAGTTAATCTTGTTTTTTATTTGTTCAGTTAGAACTGTTACCACTTTTGCTGCCTCTTTTCCCACAACTTTCAGTGAATATTTCATCTATACACGGTACTTTATTTTTTGAAAGCTGATCTATTGCCTTTCATTTCTCACTTCCTAATGGAATCATTTTTAGAACATATTCTGTCTCAGTAAATGCTTCTGTTTTCTCAAAATTTCTTTACAAAGGGTTTAGTATATTCAGCTGAATTTTCTTGTAATCTTATTTGCCTTCTTAGACTGTTCCTGCGATTACGCTTAAGTACTTCTACCTTAGCTGCAAATTTTCCTATAACATTTCTGATCATATACAAATACCTTTCATTTCCCCCCTCTATTTTCAGTTATTCTTTCCTCATCTGAAATCAGAAATCTCCATTCAATCTTCTACATGTCCAAGGAGTTCAACTTCTGACCGCCAGAATTTCTGAGCTTTCTGCATGAGCCTGACAAAAAGATGTTGCTGATTTAAGAGTCAAATTACAAACTCACTGCTTTAATTATTCAATATGTTAAGGCAACATCTTTTTTTTTTCCAGGACAAAAGATAGAAGTTTGAAAAAAAAGGCATGTGTGCTATGAAGAACAAAAGGGGTTCAACTCGTTCTTATTCTGAATTTCATTGTATTCACAGTTCTAATCATTGGTCCTGACCTCTGTTTTTTGCTTCTTTTTTTTTTAGGTGCTTTTCCTTTCTACATTTTCCAATTCTCATTGATTCCATCCCTGACCTGAAATAGAATACATTTAGAAGCAGTCCACTGAGAAGGGCATCTAAGCACACTCCTCAAAATAGATAAAAGCAAAGATGAACCAAAGGCCAGAACATATATTGTTATTTGCTATAGGACAGGTGCAGAAAATGGCTTCCTCATAATTTCCCTTCATTCTGTACTGCAACTCAGGTTTAACTTAGAAGCATTTCTCAGCAATTTGCCCACCGTGAAGGTTGCCTTTATTATTTGAAATGCTCCGGGGGGGGGGGGCAACATATTATTGGTGGGAAGAGAACTGGAACAGCCATTACCGTGCTCTTCCCCCGAAACCTTATTACGAGATTCTTGAATGTAGGAAAATTCAGGATGGTTGCCACTGTTACAGTTACTCTTATAAGGGGCAGAAATGGACTTGCCACTGGAGAAGTCTTCTAATGCAGCAAGCGAAGCGTTAGAAGATTTTGTTAGGAACAAAGCGTTCCCTCAGAACCTCATTTTAAGAGAAAAGCAGAGAAAAGATTCAGAAAGCATCTCCTACTGTCTTGTTTAGGGTGGGAGCAGGCTTTACGCTACAACCCTACACATGTCTAGTCATGTGAATCGTGGGTGATTGAGCAATGGGATTTGCTTCCAAAGAACCAAGCTGAAGAAATCACAACGTGAGTCAGAACAGCAGCACAGAAGGAAGGAGCAGTGCAGCCATTTTATGAAACCGTTTCTGTTCAAACTGCATGAACCTTCCCAGCTGTTCAGCTATACGTCTTGCTAGCTTGTGTCCTTCTCCCCACTCAGCTACAGAGCCTGAGAGAAGAGCAATATGTGGGCATGGCTTTTGTCGTGTGTAGCAGCAGTTTCCTTGTCCATCGTTTGCAGTGCAGTGAAGGATCAGATGCCGAAGGGCCCATTCAACCATGAAATGCTGCTTGCCTTCTCCAAAGATGCTGCAGAAGCCTGACATCTGCTGCAGAGCCGTGAGGGAAGGCTGAGAATTTCTCTCGGAGGACATGTTGCTTTCACCCCCTGAGCCTTTTCCCCCCACAACAGTGACAGCTTCACTCCTGGTTTCATGTTCCTGAAAAAAACATTCCACCGTGAAGCATCTCCACTGGGTTGTATGTGAAAACCTTTTGGCTCGGGGCTCTTTTCTGCTCATACCTGATCGAGGCAGCAATTTGATTTCCTTTTAGCGCACCACACTCCATCCCGGTCCAGTTTTCCAGCTTAGATTTAGGGAATCTGCCTAAATCTGCCCAGTTGGATGGAGCCTAGTGGTAGAACCACCAGAACAACTCTCTGGTTATTTATTTCAGATGGTTTAAACCAGCATAAATTAGAAACCGTAAAGTATGTGTCAGAACTAATCCCTTCCCACATCCTAGCCTCTAATGAACCTCGTGGCCTGTATTGTTGTGCGTTGCTCTGACAACAGTTCAGCTCATCAGGAAGCCCCTTCCCTGCTTACAAGAGTTGTTATTGCTCACCAGCCCTCTGTCTTATTTTTCCTTACTAAAGCCACACGTGTCCCTAAAAATCTGTAGGAAAAGTCAAGAAATGAAAACTGCACCTTAAGATAGAATACATGTGTTCAGCAATAACATGCATAGCTAGCATCCCAGTGAAGGCTGTGAGAAGCAGTTAAATTGGCTGTTCTTGCATTGTCAGTTTCCATATGCACAAATCATCACTCAGTTGTCTTTGCTACAATAAACTAATTAGTTTCCAAGGTGCCAGGATATTCTCTGTCCTCTTAAGGCACATACTCAAAGTGAATTCTTGACAACTAAATCTTGGTATTTGGGTTGGAAAGAAAACAGCTAGGGCTGACCAAAACTGACCAAAGCTTCAAGAGAAGCATCCAAAAGCAGCTTTGAAAAGCAAAGCAGCTCTGAGGGAACAAATCAAAGGTGCTTCACGAGTTCATTTCTGGGACTTCTCCTTGAATGTCTAACAATAGGAAGAGCCTCGTGACTATGCAGAGGTGTATTTCCTAGACTCAATTCACTGAAAACACCAGAAAAGATTTTTGCAACATGTGCAGAAGAAGCCTTTTCTGATTCCCAGCTTACTAGAGAAAGCTCCAGAAGCAGTACAATTACCTCATCACAGAGACCAGCAAGAGAGTGTAGGATATTTTATCACAGGCCATGGCTGCATTCCAAGATACCCCAGTTCTGACATACCTACAAGGGATTCCTGAAGCAAAAAAGAAAGGTTGGGAAGCTGTAGAAGTTAGTGTAATTTTTATGTTGTGGATTCTTCCAGTTAAGAAGGGATGCTAGTAGCATCCTTATAAAGAAAAAGACATTATTCAGGATGGAAAAGACAAACTCTGAGAAACATGGTATAACTACTTACCAAGTTTTTTTAAAAAAATATCCATCAACCATTCTTTTGTCATGATCTAATTTGAGGATTTCTATATTTAAAGGATCCTCCTCCTCCTCCTCCTTTTTAATATATTAGTAAAAACTAATGCAAACTATACCAGAAGAAAAAATAATGATAAAATAACAGTTCAGGAGGTGCAGAAAAATGTACAAGGGAAAAGAAAAAGGCAATAACAACAATAATAAAGGATGGCTTCCAACTTTCATCACAATGAGCATAAGTGAATCTAATACTTATAATCATACATACTTTTTGTCCTATAAAATAGTATTTTCCCTATAACGTTTACCCATATACAATCCAGAAATCATCTTTTTAATCTTAGGTCAACAGAAAGTCCATTAGGAGTCACCAAAAATGTCAAAAAAATAATAATTTATCCTTGGTCAGATAGTCCAACTTTATATTCCTTCTTTTTATAGTATTGCATCTTTAACCTTTTTTTCTTTTTCCCATAAAACTCACATTTAAAAAACCATTTTGCCACAAAAGATACATTTTTGTGTAGAATTCATCCTAAAATGTGACACTTTGTACATTTTTTTTAAAGATGTGAACAGCATCACAAACATTTACAGATGCACACATGAGAGGAATAACTTGGTCTGATCAGAATTTTCATTCAGAAAAGAGGAATTTGAATCAATCTGCTTAACGATGTTGCTCGGACAAAAATGTCCCCCTATTTTTTGCATCTCTTTAGCTGACTCTCTTGTTTTTCATTAGGCCTATGGAAACATCTCCCAATTAGAATCAAGTTCAAATAAATTCCCTGGCTGTTTCTTTGGAGGAAATAAGAGTTCCCAGCTGACTAACAGAGAGAACTGCTGACAACGGCGAATATCTATGGAGCATTTCTAGCCTGAAATAAGTCTAGAGTGCTGGAAACAGAGCAATGAGAGTTTACCTAGCTGTGACCTTGGGCCCTAATAGGAGGGAGTGGGGCACAGGGAAGATTCCCTGTAATGAAAGCCTCATCAGATGCTAAGTGTGAAGCCAGAGATTTTCACCCGTGTCCTAACATCCATGACTTTCATGAACCAGCAGGGTCCAAGCACTGTTCATTGGCTCCAAAATACAAACACAACATGTTCCAGTAAGACCGCCAGAGCATTCCTGACTGAAGGGTATGCCCTTGCCATGCTATTTAAAGGCATGCATGCTACCCTTTATTTGTCCATATATGTTGGTTGAAAGAGCCTTGAGCCTTGTACTTAGCTCAGAGAAGACAAGAATTGGCCACCCAGAGGGGAAACTTCTATCCTTGACCCTATCTTTATCTTCCTTCCTATTACTGTTTCCAAACTGCTGGAAGTATACAGTATTGCATAGCTGAATTAGCATCCTATTCATAGATGAAGCCACCAAAATGTATGCACTGCCACAGGTTGAATCCTAGGGTCATGTCACTTAAAATGCTTTGGATTCTACTGCTGTTCTCCTAAATTATCTTCAACCAATCCTCAACTCCTGCTATGTCTTTTCTCGGTCTCCCAGGTTGGGGTCAAGACAGCTGCTAGCTGATGAAGTAGCTTGAACTTTTCCAGATGGCTTTTTCTCTCTTTCAGCAGCCTTCTTCCAGTTGGTGTATCACCTGCTGCTCAATACTAAAGAAGGGAAGTCAAACCTAACCTGGCTGAGGAGGGACATTTTTCAAAATAAAGATTGGCAGTTCCCTGCCTGAGAAAATAGTTTTGAAAGAGAGGGTTAGATTAGATGATTGTTAGTTTGTTCCCTGGTTTCTCATCAAAAGGTTCCCAGTCAGTCCCACTATCAGTATGACTTATTCTTTTAAAAGCATCCATATTTTTCCTAGCATGTAGCCACTGAATGTTTTGGTTTCCCATAACTATCTTGAAACTTGGTGGTTAGTGAGATAATAAGCCTGTGCTTGGTTTATACCACTTCAATCCAGAAGACGATATATACAAGGCTGCATGATTGTTCAGACAAAAATGAATACATGAATAATCTTGTAATAGAAAAATGTAACCAGCAGAAAGAAAACCAGGCTGTGCAACCACTTTCTTCCTAACAGGCTGGCTTCCCGGTATAACTGCTTTGTTTTTTTTAAGGTGGAATACTCTGCCACCTGCCTTCCCAATTGAAACATAAAATGGTATAGCCTGGACACAAATGATCTACTCCCCCAATCATGGCTTACACAAATGCAATNGTGTAGGTGCATGCAAGCGATCTGGATGCAAATGGTCCGTAATGACAAATGGACACAATAACTTAAATCTTTTACTTGCTGCCCCGTACTGAGACAAATATGAGATTCTGGTGTCACTTACACTTTGGCAGACCCACAGTTGCCAGCTTCAGGCCTCAGAACTGCACATGCCTATCAAACTTGGGCCCAAGAATCTTTTTGACATTGGGAGCAGCTAGACCTATCCTTGAAACAGGCATATAATACCAAGTATGTCACAAATGGCAACTCATCATTCAGGTTGGCAGTTGGAATGGCCGGGCTGCCCTGATCTGAATCTTGCTATGGTATACAGGCTCCTAGACTGGCATTTGCATCTCAAAAGGGAACTCGACCCTTCCTTATTATGATACTGTCTAAAGGCAGCTCAGGACAACGCATTTCTTATGGGTAGATTCAGCATGGTCTATGCGGTGATACACAACTTTGGCAGATCGATGGACTTCAGGGATGAGAATTCCCTACCCATGGAAGAGAACAGGGTATGCAACCAATGCTACACTCACCCATGCCTAATCATCTTTGCGTGAAAATATGTACCCTGTAGCTCCACCTATGCTCCACTTGTTTCTTAACATATTCACCTCACCCCTCCCAATGTACTAGTTTCTCTGCCGCTATCCTGAAACTTGAACCATGCTATCTGAGGATAATGGGAACTAGATAAGATAAGATAAGACGAGATAAGATGAGACGAGATAACCTTTACTGTCACTTTTCTCTGTACACAATGGCACACATTAAAATGAAAATTCTGTCGCCCACTCTGAAAGGAATACACACACACACACACACACACATCCACGTATTGTACATGCATACACATCCATATACTGTAGCTATACATATATACATATTGATATACATACTGTAGATATACCAGATGGATCTGTAGCTGGCCGACAAACCATACTCAGTGAGTAGTCTTCAATGGTACTACAGCCACATGGAGAGAAGTAAGCAGTGGGGTACCACAAAGCCCAGTACTCTTTAATATCTTCATAAATGACTTAGATGAGGGAATAGAAGGGGAACTCATCAAATTTGCAGTTGACACTAAACTGAAAGGAATAGCCAACACCCCAGAAGACAAGCTTAGGAATCAAAAATATCTTGAGAAACTTAAACAATGGGCCCTATCCAACAAAATGAGTTTTAATGTGGAGAAAAGCAAAGTTTTACATCTAGGCAGGAAAAATTAAAGGTATAAGTACAGTTTAGGCAAGACCTGACTCAAAAACAGTAACTGTGAGAGGGACCTTGGAGTCCTAGTGGACGATCACTTGAATATGAGCCAGAAGTGTGCAGCAGCAGCCAAAAAAGCTAATACAATCCTGGGTTGTATACACAGAGGCATAGAATCAAAATCACACAAAGTATTAGTACTGCTTTATAAATCCTTAGTAAGACCACACCTGGAATACTGCAACCAATTTTGGTCACCATACTACAAAAAAGATGTTGAGACCTTGGAAAAAGTTCAGAGAAGATCAACTAAAATTATCAAAGGCCTGGAGACTAAAACATACGAAGAACGGCTGCAGGACTTGGGTTTGGCTAGTCTAAGGAAGTGAAGAAATAGGGGTGACATGATAGCAGCATTTCAGTATTTGAGAGGCTGCCACAAAGAAGAGGGAGTCAAATTATTCTCCAAAGCACCAGAGGGCAGGACAAGAAACAATGGTTGGAAACTGATCAAAGAGAGAAGCAACCTGGAATTAAGGAGAAAATTCCTAACAGTGAGATCAATTAACCAGTGGAACAGCTTGCCTCCAGAAATCATGGGTATTCCAACACTGGAGGTTTTTAAGAAGAGACTGGACAGTCATCTGTCTGAGATGGTATAGGTTCTCCTGCTTGAGCGGGGGGCTGGACTAGAACACCTCCAAGGTCCCTTCCAGATTCTATTCTATTCTATTCTATTCTATTCTATTCTATTCTATTCTATTCTATTCTATTCTCTGTCTCTGTCTCTGTCTCTGTCTCTGTCTCTGTCTCTGTCTCTGTCTCTGTCTCTCTCTCTCTCTCTCTCTCTCTCTCTCTCTCTCTCTCTATCTATCTATCTATCTATCTATCTATCTATCTATCTATCTCTCTCTCTCTCTATCTCTATATCTATCTATCTATACACACACACACACACACACACACAATATATATATATATATAATAGAAAAATGTAACCAGCAGAAAGAAAACCAGGCTGTGCAACCACTTTCTTCCTAACAGGCTGGCTTCCCGGTATAACTGCTTTGTTTTTTTTAAGGTGGAATACTCTGCCACCTGCCTTCCCAATTGAAACATAAAATGGTATAGCCTGGACACAAATGATCTACTCCCCCAATCATGGCTTACACAAATGCAATNGTGTAGGTGCATGCAAGCGATCTGGATGCAAATGGTCCGTAATGACAAATGGACACAATAACTTAAATCTTTTACTTGCTGCCCCGTACTGAGACAAATATGAGATTCTGGTGTCACTTACACTTTGGCAGACCCACAGTTGCCAGCTTCAGGCCTCAGAACTGCACATGCCTATCAAACTTGGGCCCAAGAATCTTTTATATATGAACTGTAGTCTGATCCATGTAGAGGGCAGGCAATTGTGAAAGGTACAATTGTATCCTCAATATCTTCCAATGTAAACAAATAAAATACCATTGCCAACTGTTCAAACTATTCTGAAAAGCAATGTACTAGAACGATTAGTCATGAACAGCAGCATTGGGAAACAAGGAAGTAAATATCAACTGTTGCTTTTAATGCCAACAATCTAGTCCTTTCTATTCAAAACATAAAGAGATAGCCAGTTCCAATGTTGCCTGGTATGCTTAAGAGACAAATGAGGTAAGTGAGCCACCTGGTGGTAAAAGAGCTGCATAGCAACATAATGTAGGAAGAGACATATTCGGACGAGAAACATGCGCTTACACCGGAATAGTTTGAAAAGCATCTTTAAGTAGAGAGTCAATACTGTTCATTTATTTCACAGTTAATATAATGCAAATACACCATTGTTACAAATATAAAGAAATTTCTGGTCTCCTTATTTTTAGCGTTCAATATTTGGACCTTAAGACAAAGTTCACAGCAGTTTAATACCATAGGACGTTTCCATAGATTACAAGATGTGTGCAAGGCCATTTCTCACTCACGTAAGCACTTCAGCTAGAATGTATAAGTTATATTGTCACAGTAGTTCAGCTTATTAACTCTAAAGTTGAGATTTGGCCCAAAGAATTTACTTGTTGCAAAGTTGACAAACAAAGCAGCAGCTATTTAGAAGATTTAAATACTACAGTTTTTTTAAAAAAACAACAACAACAAGGAAAGGGGATTTGGGGGTATAAGGTCACTTCTTGGCCTTTATCCTACTAACCTCTCACATTACAACAGAGTTCCCCAACCTTTCGGGGGTGGCAGGGGGAGGAGGGAAAGAAGGGATGGTTTTGTGTGTGTGGGGTGAATGCATACATACACACATGCGTACATATGAACACCTGTTACTCGAGCGAGTGGGGCCGTAAATGCCTGCGACACTCATGGTGACGTTTGTGTGAATGGGGCTGTGCATGCACCCACACCCACACTCACTGGCCAGCCACTCACGTGGCCTGGTCGCCAATAGGCCACGGCCCGATAGTGGGCCGTGGCCCACAGGTTGGGATGTACAAAGTCAAAATCCAGACACATATGGGTTGTGTTAAGAGTCAGTTAAAACATCATGTTACCCATTCATCTTATCCTCCATCTCACATAAAATTTTGTATAGCAAAGAGCAAACCCACGAATTTTTCAGGAGCCACCCTTGAAGACATCTACCGTAGTTACATTTTTAAACACTGCAAGTTGTCTTATCAGTCACACCCAGATGCGTTAACATCTTAATGTTTCATGTCATCCTGAGCCTTCAGATCAGTTTATGCATTCATTTTCTATGCTGATACCAAAAGTAATTTGATGTGATTACAGGTACATGGATGTGGGAAGATAAGCATAGTCTCTGGTAGAAGGCACTGAAAAATTGCATTATGCCTCATGTTAATCTCACAGGCGCAACTGCCCTTTAGTGCACATTCTGATTTCACTGGAAATCAATGTCTGCAGTTGCAATTCTTCTCCTTATTTTAGTGTATAGTTTTTGAAGGGGGAGGGAATATTTTAATGAGAAAGTACCAATTGATAATAAGTTTCTGTATACCATCTTTTTCACTTGTCTTCAGAAGGGCCTCAGATTATTTTTCATATGCAAATTTTCTTGCTCTTTTTGGAGAAAAGCAAAGACAAATCATATACTGTTTGTGCATACAAATTTAGTTTTCTGTGTACCTATCGGTTTACTACTTTCACAATTTTAGCAATATTTTGCCATTCCATATTTCTACCTGAAAGTTGGTAACAACCACTTCATGCCAAAAGATAACTCTTAACAATTTTTCTTTTCTCTCCAATATTGTTTTAGTTGAATATGCTTCCAATATTTCAGAATGCCTGTTAGAGCAGTGCTGAATATTTCATATGGTGGAATCTCCACTAATACGTTATAGTGTCTTCTAGAGTTTTCTAACCATTACTGGACTGATACAGCAATAGTAATAGCATTTAGGCTTATATACTGCCCCATAGTGCTTTATAGTACTCTCTGGGCAGTTTACAAGGTAGAAGCAACAATCTGGGTCCTCATTTAACCAACCTCGGAAGGATGGAAGACTGAGTCAACCTTGAGCTCCATCAGGATCAAACTCCAGGCTGTGTGCAGAGTGCCTGCGATACTGCACTTTAAACACTGTGCCACCAGTAATTCTCTCCAGTAATGGGAATAGCCGTTGTATCACCTCAATGAAGGTTACTTAAAGCAAATATTTATTTGTTAGATTTGTGTACTATCTTTTCTCTAGAAACTAAATACGACTTACATAGCATTATTTTTTCTCCCAATAGCGTATATCTTGTGAGGTGAGTTGGATATAAGAGAGTAACTGGCTAAAAATCAGCTACTGACTTTCCATGGTTGAGGGCAGATTCAAAACCAGTTTCTCCCTGTTCTTAGTTAAACACTTTATCACTATAACACACCACAGCCATTTTGTTCAGTTTATTAAGACTTATATATTACTGAAGAGAACAACTGGGCTTATTAATCTGGGAGTTGTACCATAGATCATTGGAAGATTTTGAGCTGATTCCTTTAGCTATTTCTTCACTATCATAAAACCAAAAGGACTTTATATCAGTGAAAGAAGAAGAATGGGGCTTCAACTAGCCCAGGGGTCTGCAACCTTGACAACTTTAAGACTTGTAGACTTCAGCTCCCAGAATTCCTCAGCCAGCTAAGGAATTCTGGGAGCTGAAGTCCACAAGTCTTAAAGTTGTCAAGATTGCAGACCCCTGAACTAGCCTATGGCTTATAGCTTCTTTGTTGTGGTTTCTTGCTAATTGATTGAGATGGGTGTTTTGGAATGAGTTAGGAAGAGACAATTCCCCTTCTAAGCCCTTATTGCACCAAGCACAGTTACATTTAGGTGTCCTGCAGAAATCCTTGCTCTGAGACCATGCATTGATCAAATGCAGGTAGTCCACATTAGTGACTGTCTCATTTAGCAACAATTCAAAGTTATGACAGTGATGTAAAAGTAACTTTACAACATCTACAACCTTTCCAGGTTTGTAAAGCAAAGGAAAGCTGAAGTAAGATTGTAAGCACTGTCGTGGGTTCACTTAGCAACCGCTTCACTTAATGACGGAGTTGTGGGTCCCAAATGTGATCACTGAATGAGGACTATTTGTAACACAGAAATTATTCTAGATTACTACAAGAACCCTTCTTTCCAATATTTGTCAGCCTTAGATCAAGAAATGCCATCACAACTAAAAGTAGCTTATGTACCTACATTCCTTCATAGTTTTTCAATAAATATGGCACAAATTCACGCTGAATTTCTGAAACTGAAACTCACAATATTCCAGAGGCCTCCTGGCCTCATTATCAGCCTCTTTGTCCATAAAATGTCATGAAAGAAAAGGCAAGAGACAGGCAATGAAAATATAGCTGACTTCTAAACCAAGCATCACTTAACAGTTGCGTTTACTAAGCCGGAAATGGTCAAAAGGGTGAAACCCATCCAGGTGGCTGTGGGGGTAACACCACCAGGTGATTGGAAGGCACGTAGCCCCTCTGTCCATTCACTTCCACCAAGGACCAGTCTTTGTTTCCCTTTTTATCATGGGGTTCCAGCACAGTCACTGATTGGCCAGCTTCCAGACTGACTTCCTGAGTGCTCCTGGCTACGAAGGGATAAGCAGCACGTACCTAAGAAAAACAGAAATCTATATAAATAAAAATGTAAATGTTCATTTGTTCAAAATCTTAAATCTCCGAAAGATCTTCACCGATTGCTTTGAAATTTTGAAACAACGTTGCATTCGAATATGCGTGTGTTTTTATATACCTATATTACAGTATATAGATGTCACACCTGTGATAGGTAAAAACATGCTTTTTTTGAAAAGCAGTGCCATCTGTTGGACGTAAAAGCAACACACGCTTTTACCAGACTGAGTCACAGCAACGCGTGGCTGGGTACAGCTAGTAATTAATAAATATTATAACAGTTATAATACAGGATATTATTTTGATCATTATACTACAGGATATGATGCAAAAATAATAATAAATAAACCTGGCCATATCAGATAACAACAACAACAACAACAACAACAACAATAATAATAATAATAATAATAAGTTGGAAGGGACCTTGGAGGTCATCAAGTCTAACCCCCCCGGATAGGCAAAGCAACTTTCTGGGATGCCTTTCTGCAAACATCTCGAAGAAGCAGAAATTTGTTATGAAATTTATGGCAAGGAGCCATGCCCAGAGACAGAATAGGTATCTAAATTTGTGGAGTTTATGCAGGACACAAATGTGTTACTAGTCCAAAGAAATAAGAACTTTTGATTGTCAATTGCCAGCCTGCAGGAAGCTGGTGAGGCAAGAATCTCTCATCTTTACACCAGAGAAAGCTATATTATAAATAAGAGAGAAGAGGCAGAATCTTTCAGAGCCAAGAGACAAATGGGTGAAATAAAAAGGGGAGAGAAAGAGCCAGGATCTAAACCTTGAGACTAACATATATGAAGAGCCTGGCTCCTCCTGGGTGTTGTTAGATGAATTTTCTTGCCTGTATGGCTTCCTAATGCTCTGCAGCAAGTCGGTTTATGTAACCTTGTGTGATGAATGCTGAGCAGCGAGGGGCATGAATGAAAAGAAAATAAATGGAGGTAGTGGCAGGCATAAAGAGCTGTGAATTATTCAACTCAGTTCTTGATGCTGGGCAAGCTAACAGCAAACCTAATGTAAATGTCAAGAGTATTTGAGCCTTGAAACGCTCTTTGCAGTGGTCTCCTAGCACCATCCTAGAGGTAGAGGAAGGGCAACATAAACCCCTCTCCCCACTAAAAGAAGTCTTTCCAGACCCAGGCAGTGCAAAGAAAGATCTTCAGGGAGGAAGATCTAGCTTGGCTCTGACCACATTCCCTTTGCGGAGTTTCTGAGATTGGGCATTGTCCACATTGGAAGGCCCCAGTCTGGGAGATTGGTGGGAAAGGGGGGGGAGGGTACTCTGGCACTGGATTATTCCCTCTGAGAGTTTCCTAGTTCTGCACCCAAAATGCATGTTGTTAATGAAGGACCGTTTCTATGTTGCACAGCATTGAATAAGAAGAAAGAGGAAATTGACATTTGCCCAGGGTAGCGGAAATACTAAGGGTAGCGGAAATACTAAGGAATTTGCCCAGGGTAGCGGAAATACTAAGGAATAAGGAGCAGATTCAGGAGATAATCCTGCTTTGGTTATACTTAGTCTGTTTCAGGAAACTATGGAATTTGATTTCAGATAAGGAATTGAGAACCCAGTGAGCTGTTACTTTGATTTTTTTTTTTTTTTAGCTTCACAATGCATCTCTGGTAATTGCACTTTTCCTCCTCGTTTTCATGATGTTGTCTTCATCTCCTCAGCTAGGCTGCAGGGAAGAGCAGAGATCTGCCTTCTGCAGAGTCCTTTGTTTGTGCTACTCCTGACTGGCACTTTCCAGGCCTTACACAGATGCCTTATGGATATTGCTTTATTGCCCTTCAAAAGAATATTTCACCTGCTGTTCTTGAGAAATCCCTCGTTCTGGGCTGAGCAGATTGATTTAAATGGGGAAGGAATACTACAATATTCAGTGTTGTGGGTTCTGTCCCCTTCGGGTCCATTACAAGTTTTTCTGTTGGTTTTACCAGTAAAGAGTTTCATGTTGCTGCACCATTTACTATTATCACTTTGGGAAGTGGGTAAAAAACAATTTTGTTCACTCCATATCAGCATTAGGTGATAATATGCACAGACCAATCTCACTTCCATGCTCATGGCTGCATACTAACTCCTTCTCGGTGCTGCCAACTACAGCATTAGAACTGGGTTTCTTGCTCATGTGTGGCCCTTATTCTTCTGCTTTTACCCCGTGTTCCTCTTCTGAGCCTCTTACCTGTTAGATGGACTATTTGTAACTACAGACTTAGTACTTTCTCAGAAGACCCCTGGACTGAAATTTAGAAGCAACTCATCTGAAAGCTCCAGAGGAGGGACATTTATAAAGTGGGGGTGAGCTTCTCCCAATACAATAGGTTTATGTTTTTTAGGAAAAGAAGCTTATTCCATTCTGGTTTAGTGGCACTGGGTGATGACTTATCACTGTTACAAAATTGTATAATAGTCTCCTTCACTGCTCAGTGTTCTCAGGGTCCCGAAGATGCAGTTCTTACAGCAGTTTCTGTAATGCACTATTATTATTTATGATGCCTGGGGGGGTGCCAATTTGCTTACAACGCTCTAGCTTTAATAGCACTAGCTGCCAGGATGAATACTATTGTTCTATGCTCATATGCATGGGCCAATTACAGTAGCATGATTTCAGAGGTCCACCCTGATAAATGTGTTCTCCATGGATGTTGCTGGGGTGCTGGTTGCCAAGCTGCTCTGCAAGTTCTTGGATTTCATCTTGGTATCTTGTGGCGGGTGCTGGAATTCCTGAGGTTTTTACTCTTGGATGGCTTTGACTTACATACCTTGGGAGAGAGGTCTGATGTAGCTCTTTGTGCTCATGGCCTTAATGGCAAACATTAATCACGTGTAAATTGCAGCCCTAACTTTTGCAAGAGAACACAAGCTAGATCTGGTCTTTATTTTGAAGCAGATGAGATGTGATCTGAAGATGGAAAGCATTAATAGCTGTCCTCTGGGACGCTCTGCAGCTCCACAAGGATGGAGGATTGGTTAGAGCCATCCACCCCATCACCCACAAGGCATCCAGAGGGCGTTTAGGGAAATACCCCACAATTTGGCAAGAGTTACATTTCAGAGTAGTCAGTCCTTAGAATGTGGCCAGAGATGATGGGATTATTCCCATGAGGCTTTCCCCCAATTATTGATTCAAGTAATTCCTTAATTTAATAGAGAACTCAAATAAGTGGAGTGATGGAAAAGAGATCTAAAGCAGGGCTGTCAAACTGCTGGCCCGCGGGCCGGTTTCATCACACCGAAGCCGCGCCCACCCCATTGCCGGCAATGCAAAAAGAGTCACGATACGTCATGACATGTCATGTGATGTGGCAAGTTTGACATCCGTGATCTAAAACAATAAAGGTATATAACACCAAACATTAATGAAAGATCATGTTTCAGTCTACACAATGGTGCTAAGAATTGCAATGTGGCAGTTCTTCTCTTCACTTCTTTCATCTGCAGATTTGTGCTGGGTTATATACCATCTTTTAGGGAAAGATAGACAGGACGAAGGGACTGCAGGCAGGCTGGATGAATTTGCAGATTTCTGGCAAATAATTTCACTTGATAGGGTTATCTATCATTTGAATTTTATCAATTGTGATTTGGATTCAGGCCCCTCTTTGCTCTCTCAAATAGCTAGGCAGGGCATGGCTGGCTGGATCTGGCTGGATTCAGGAAGTATTCAAATGGTTCTCCAAATAAGGAAGTAATGCCATTTTACTTTGAAAGAAGCAGTAGCCATTTCTGGATCTGGTTATGTTTAATTAATTTTGCCTGGGGTTCAATCTCCCTGTTTTTAGAGAATGTAGTTGAAAAGATGGTAGGAAATCAGAGGAACATCATACAAAAGATCTTAGAGGAAAGAGGTTTTCTAGATCTTTTCCAGTTGGGATTCTAGTTATGAGACAGAAATAGTATTAGTCATGGTGGTTAATAATTTTCATTCTGAGTTCATGGAGACTAAACTTTTCAGGGTCCTATTACAGCTTTGACTCTTGGCTCCTACACAAGCAGCTACTGAGTGCCCAACTCTAGCTGGGGTGTCTGTTGTGATCTTATGTATTGTTGGACACAATCATATAAACTAGTCCTTCGTGTGACTGCTACTTCTTATCAATCTTTGTTTTCGTTTTCATTGCTCATTACAGGTATTTTTTTTTTCATTTAACCAATACCTTACTAGTTTCCAAATCTGACCCACATTCAGGTTTCCCTTTATAAATGTCCCAAGGGTGAGTCAGCATATCTGGCCTATTCCATATAATAATAATAATAATAGTAAAGTTGGAAGGGACCTTGGAGGTCATCTAGTCCAACCCCCTGCTCAGGCAGGAAACCCTATACCATTTCAGACAAATGGCTGTCCAGTCTTTTCTTAAAAATCCTTTTGAGATCATAACAAACTACCTGGAAAAAAATCACTTGAGAGGCATACCCAAGTTTGCATCCTGAAATGGCCCTGTTAAAATATAAATCAGCATAACAGGACAGGAGATGCCATTATCTGCCAGTCTCTAGCCATAAATTCACTGCCTGTTCACAACTCATACTATTGTCCTTAAAAATCAGAGCAACAAGAAAGAGAAGGAGAGGTGTTGCTGAAGAGATTGCACTTTACTCACCTGTAAAACTGGAGTGCTGAAGTACGCTGGGGGGTTGGGAGTTTGGGGGAAGTTGTAAGTAGGATGCATTTGCTCAGCAGCATCACCCTGGGGCAACGTTGTTGTTCTGGGCTTTGGGTTGGGGACGTAATGGTACCGTTGGAGCTTTCCAGGTGACACGTAACCTCTTGGACCTGCATGGTACACAAGAGAGGTAAGATTAAGCTGAAGGCTAGACTGCTGACAAGAAGTGGATCGTTCCCTTGTTGTTTATCAACTAGCAGATGGCTATATAGTAATGCCAATGAAAGCAGCATGAACTTGACATAATTGGAAAAGAATGGTGTAGAAATAACGATTTGATATAAAAAGGAATGGACAAAAAGACAGCATTTAGTGTAGGAAAGAAGAGAGGATGTGTGGGATGTACCAATGAAAGGATGTGATTTTTACAAGAGTTTTTGGCAGGATGTAATCTGTGCTATTTTAAATCAAGGCCAGGAGGAGATATTTTTTGAATACATTAAAACTTTACAATCATATAAAAATCCTAATGTTACAACCACAATGGCTAAACTTTTAACTATGGCTATAGAAGTAAGGTTTTTATTAATTCATTAATGTTTGCATTTTGAAATGCTTAACATAATATCTATCAACTTATTTATCTCAAACTGTTTTATTTTATACTAAAATACTTTTTATTTTACCGTATCTGTATTTTCTTATATGTGTCTTTCAGCTTAATAATAGCACTTAGCAATAGCACTTAGACTTATATGCCGCTTCACAGTGCTTTACAGCCCTCTCTAAGCAGTTTACAGAGTCAGCCTATTGGCCCCAACAATCTGGGTCCTCATTTTACCCACCTCGGAAGGATGGAAGACTGTGTCAACCTTGAGCCAGTCAGGATCAAATTGTTGGCAGTTGGCAGAATTAGCCTGTAATACTTCATTCTAACCACTGCGCCACCACGGCTCTTAGAGTATAATATGATTATGTCATGTCATGTTATAGAGAGGAAAGAAGATGAGTGGGCTAGATGACAAAAATTAGCACAAATATGATGAATGGAGACATGAAGGGGAGATATAGAGCTATAGAATTAGAGTATGAGGCGTTTAATATCGGGAAAGAAAGGCAAGAAAAAAGAGAGGGAAGGAACTGGTTGGAGTACAAAGGCAGAGAGTGATAGAAAAGTCAGTATTAAAAAAGGAGAGAGCGGAAAGAAAGGGACAATTGAGGTTCTACTCCTGGTTTAGGCAAGGTTCAACCAAGGGACAGGCAACCTGTAGTTCAATGGCTGGTCTTCTGGTTGCTGAAAAGAACCACTCTTCCTTCACCTCTCTCTGCAGTTTGGACAATGACCGTCTCATTTTCTGGCTATTAGGACTATAGTACAATTGTTGTAAAAAGGCATCTTTCCTGTCTTTTGCAATTATCTAATGCATGCAAAATCTGGTAGGGGAACTTACAACACCTGGGCTACTTCAGCTATCCTACCACTGCTCTAGTTTTCTTCCTGATATTTGATTTTCACAGTTCAGAGAGTAAGCAACTCTCCCTTTAATTAAAACCATTTAGAAGTCTTTTTTTTTTCTATCACCTCCTAGTTACTCAGATAAATCAGGGGAAACTGTCCCAAGGGGGAAAGTCCAATTCTCATTAATAAAATGCAATTGACTAGGAATTATATTCTTAGTGGGAACTAATAAAATATAACTGGCTAAAATAATGTAATCAAATTAAAGGTCCGTTTAATCCAATACCCAGCTTTCCACAGTGGTCAACTCTCGATCTCTGAGAAGCTCAGCGACTAGTATTTCAATTCACCCAACTATAGAAAGGCATATAAAGCCACCTGTTCAGTAGAAAACACTCAGTTAAGCTAGAAGGATGACAAAACACTGGATGGGTCTTAATCTATTTTTTTTAAAAAAAAATATTAATGGGTTTACAACACAAATAAAAACTATACTGAAAAGTTAAAAAATCTGCCAAAGGAAGAACTACAAGTTCCTTTTTTCCCTTCCACATTAGCTAATCAGACTATCAGATCACCTGTTACATGAGCAATAGCACTCTATAATAATCTTCTCCAAATTGCTGAACTCCAGATCTGATAGGACTATAATTCCCCTGATAACCAGCCAGAGATTTAGGAGTTGTAATCCAACACATCTGGAGCCCACCAGATTAGGCTTAATGAAATATTCTGTGGTTATGATTTAAGCTTCTTATCTGATGCAGTAGGGATGTAAAAGATATCAGACGCAGATTTATTTTATATCAAAAGGCTGCACTTCATCCAAGACTGTTCTGCAGCCAGATCAATTTACCCATCCCTTTTTTTCCTGCTAAAAAAGTTCTAAACGCCAGTGTGTATTTTGTAAAATAGTCCTTTTGGATCATTTGAATTTATAAGTGCATCTTTTCTCAATACCACTTTCGGTCACTTAAGGATTTGTTGCAATTACAGCATAGATAATTCAAAAAATATAAACCAGGAAAGTAGACCAGGTTGTATAGGAAACAGCAAATATTACAATACAGCCATATAATCAGCCATCATGGGATTTTAATGCATAAGCAGAATACAAAAAAATATTTTGACTATAAACAAACAACTTCCTTCAGTTGAGTTTGACTTTTATTGATTTTAGGGCATACCTACTTATATTCATGTGAAAAAGAAAATACATCCTGACTAACACTGATGATGTTACCTAGTTTGGGTAATGAAATGTCTGCAAGAAAACAAGCAAACTCAGAGAGCACTAAGGACCCGTTGAAAATATGTAAAAACCATAAAACACAAAGGGGATGTATCAAGACATAGTAAAAACCACCTGATCCGTAGCAGTTTTTAAAAGTAGGTAAATACAGATGAACAACAACACATGACATATATTATGTTATCATTTATTTACAAGCCCTGAGGATTCCTGATAATCTCCCATCCAGATCTGATCCTACTTAGGTTTTTGAGGTAGATTTCTTATACAACCATGGATTTTTTAAAGGCAAGTACAATGGGGAAAAAATCATTATTTTTCAAATTTCACAAAACAGAATAATGTGTGACACACAGACTGGGTTTAGACCAGGGGTCCCCAACCGCACACCCACTTGTGCTAGGACCCATCGACCCATTTGCACATGCGCGTGGGGCTAGAGGCGGCTGCTAGCACCTGCACAAATGGGGCCACTAGTGCACATGGGAGTTGCGTGGACTGTTTGCACATGCACATGGGTGCTAGTTGCGGTAGTGGCTAGCTCCTGCACGCATGCGCAAACGGGGTTGCTAGCACCATGCGTGTGCATGCAGTCCCATTCACACGCAGCTCCGTTCACACGTGTGCACGCACGCATGCACACAAATTTCTCAGCTGCTCCCTTTCCCTCTGGGCTGCCAGCATGAAAAGGGTGGTGACCTCTGGTTTAGACTGATCAGACCATCCCAATTTACCACTCGTGGTAACAAAGAAAAGAGGTCCTCGGTGCTCTTTTGAGCTCGGTTGTTTTCTTTGCAGAGCATTCATTACACAAACTAAGTAACATCATCAGCCTTGATGATGATTACCTAGTTTAGGTAATGAAATGTCTGCAAGAAAACAACCAAGCTCAGACAGCACCAAGGATCCTCATTTCAACCCTGAGCTACAAACATTCTCCTTTATCGCCCCAAAGAAAAGGGTTCTGGGTGGTTGCAACACTGACAGTACCTCCTGAATCTACCAGCCATCGGTTTGTGTTGCCCTTGGAGTCCGTGCCATGCAAAAAAGCCACTATTTGCCCCCTCTGCAGAGTCAGGTCCATATCTTTGCAGCCACTGGTTTCGCTTGTCACCTGGTACAACTTATCTGGGCCATGTTTGTTCAGAAGCAAAAGGACCTTCTTCTCCTCTGCAGAGCTAAGAGACTATTGAAAAGGCAGAAGGAGAAATGAGTCAGAAACGTATCCCCCTGTGGAAGCAACATGCTACCGTGTTTTATGCACTTAGAGTATATGCACGAATCATAATGAAACAAGGTGCTAATGCATCTAACCAAAAATATCCTAGAACAAGGTGTGACAAATCCTGAAAATCAAGCATATTTTGCACGCTAAGTTTCAGAAAACAGAGAGAGTAGGCAATTCTGCAAATGGGGTAGAGTAGGACTGCAAGAAATTGGGCACTGGGAAAAGGAGAAGGAAAATTAGTCTCATCTGTTTCTAATACTACCAGTTCTATTTCTTCTACAGAGCAAAAGAGCAATACATTTGCTTGAGACAGCTGCTGCAGAATCTTAGCGCTATAGCCTTTCAAACCACCAGACTGATCTAAGGTCAACTACTCTGAAAATTGTCAGTAGGCTAAATATAACATGGCTAAATTAAATAAAAAAAATGCAAAGCATAATAATTGTCTACTTGTCAGCCTTCCATGGCTGGGGATGCAAATATCTAGAATCTGTCCAGATGTTTTATGTGTACAATTCTCAAATTATAAAGTTTAAGCAACATGGCCAGTAATTTCTTTAATGGCAAGTCATTTAATGGTACTCCAAAATCAACCAGCTAAGATTATCTGCTTTATCCTTCCTAATGCTCCTATTGGCGCTGAGATTGTTTCGGGATTACTAGTAACTAAATCTGTTGAGTCAGAAATTGTTACAAAACCATCCATTGGCCTACAATTTATACTAAAGCCAACATCCGCTGCAGAAATAACATCTATATACAGCATGTATGGGTCAATGACTCAAAAAAAAAAAGATAGTTCTTAAAAGGGTTTATACGCTTTTCTCCTAAAATGCATACAATGCACAAATAGGTTGCTTAGTAAAGATATCTAAGTGCCTTAATGAAAAATGTGACATCATAAACTAAGTCTCATCTTGAGTACTTCACAAAAGAGTAAAACAATTGGTCCTAACACAAGCGAGCAAGTCTTTGAATTATTCACTTCCCTAGCACTCAAATTCCAAGTTTATACACAAGACAATCCAAGCATCCAAATATCACAGAATATTACTGGAGAAGAACCAGAATTCACTTGGAATTAGCATTTGAATTCACTTAGAATCAGCATTTGCTTTTTCCATGCCTATGTCAGATATTTGTGAATTATCTAGCCAAGAGTCAGCTGAGGAAATCGTGCATGAGTAAGCACACACCCGCTTGCTTTCCCAGTAGCATCATACCTGCACAACGGGGTTTGACAAAACAGTGTCAAACTTCTTCTGGAGAAAGGACAACTGATCTTCAGCCTGTTTTAAAGTACTCATTACCATTTTCCAAAATTCAGTTGCAGAGAGATGTCTATGGGGCAGCTGTAAAAGTAAGTCTAGAATTAAATGGCTGAAAAATAGTATGCGTAAAACAATTACTCTCCTAAGATGCCTAAACTTTGTAGTGGCTCTCCTGCCATTTATACTATTCATAACAGGCTGCACATCAGCACTGTGTTTTCAAGGAAATGCTACATTTTTTCTTCAAGGATATGCCTTTTGGTTGCATGCAGGGGAAAACAATCAAATAGAAATCGCCTCATCCGTTTTTTGCTCTTACCTGGACAATCTCCCCTTCTGCCTCTTGGAGGACTTGCTTGGCCAGATCCCTCTGAAGAGTCACAAAAGAACACAGTATGCAGGCCAGCCACTTCAGGGCCACCTGGTTGAATGTAGGAAGCTCAGATACAAGCAAGGAGTTAATGCCAAGATAGGTATTCATGACAGCCTCCTCCTCATAGGTCACACTGCCCGTCTCGTTCCTCTTCTCCTCATACTCCTCATAGTCAAGCAGCTTGTCCGAGCGCTTCTTGATCAGTTTGTGGGGTCCTCTCAGAGTCTCCGACAAGTTGCACAGTGGCTTATATACCAGGTGCTCAAGCCTTTGCTTCTGTAAAGGAAGAGAGGCAGACTTTTCTCAAATTTTGACCACTTTTGCTCTGTTCTGAAGTGAAAGATCAGAAGCTTTTGGGCTGAGGGTCTCTGATGCACCTCCTTGCTATGTGCCTAATATTTAGAGAAATCTTAGGTACGCTAGGAAAATCTCAAAGAACTCGCTTTGAAATTTTGGAGCATATGACATTATGCTCCATTTCTCAGAAATTGGCTCATTGGTGAGATGAAAATTTCTCCTTTGAAAAAACCCTGTGCAGTATCTCACAATGGTTTATCATCATTATGTTCTTCAGATACGCTGAGACCGCAACTCCCAAAGTCCCAGTTTGCCTGAAAATGTGAGAGGGCAAGGCTAAAATGAATCAATCTGATCCTTCCCTTTTCCCAAATTTGGCAAATTAGAAATGAAATAATACTTACATAGACAGGAAAGATGGTGCTGTGAAGCTTTTTTGCAAGGGAATAATATGGTTGGGTAATGTATGGTTCTACATCCAATTCATCCTCATGTGGTTTAAAACTAAGGAACATCTAAAAGATAAAGAAATGAATCTGACAACCTAAAAACATGATTTTATGGGAAACATATCCAGTGATATATGAGAAATCAGGCTCTTCTAGTCACTCAGAACACTTATGGTTATTCAGAAATGCCATTATTATTTATTGAAAAGCGGTATTTTTCAGGAGTTCTTAAACATGCATGAATTATGGATACAATATATAGTTAGATTGAAAGGAGAATATGTGGAAGAAAGGGTTGAAATTTACATTGAATTTTAATCTTGAAGAAAGTTTATAAAATGATGTATTGTTGGTACATGACAGATATATTGTCAAAAATATATAAAAGCAAATTTTAGATATTTGTCAGAAATGTAATCAAACTGAGTGTGAATTTTTCCATCCCTGGTGGACCTACAACAAAAATATTAGGATCAAATATGTATTTTGATGCAGATGGTTTTAAAAGTAAATATACAATTGAAATTAGAGACTTTTCTTTTGGGCTTAATGGATAAACAAATGGAAACATCTTCTGGAACTTTATTCTTCCACATGATAATGGAAGCAAGACTTTATGTGCTCAAAGGTGGAAGGGCTTACAAATACCTACAATGGAAGAATGGATGATGAAACTGGCAGAATTGGTGGAGATGGCACAACTGACAGCCTTGATAAAAAAAGACTTTGACAAATTTTATTTCTACTTGGAAATTTCTTTTGGACTTTTTGTGAGAAAGAAATGAAAAGCTGATTTGGAGATTTGATGATTAGAATTCTATAGGACTATCAAAATAATGCAGACAAATGTTAGTCTTAGAATAAGAGTTTGATGCACGGTTTTTAAAATCTATATCTGTACCAAAGAAAGTCAGAAATCATTCTTTTTAATATTTTTTGTATTTTTTTCTTTTCTCTTGTCCCCTTTTTTTCTGAACTGTTTACTTTTTCAAATCTTTTTTCTGTTTATTTAACTTTGTATTTTTAAAAAATAAATAAAGTTATATATTTTAAAAAGGCATAAGTTACAGCATACTCTCTACAATAGGTAAAGGAAAAAGAGAATGCGGGAGATTGGGAAGAAGGGGGAAAGAAAGCATTAGTCGGTTCCATAAAAGTTAGAAAGTGGTGAATTGTGATTACAGATTAACATTGGCCACTGTCCAGTTTTTATTATAGAAATAATAAAGGCAGGACACAAATCAAATCAATAAATATAGAGTCCAGTTATGATTCTGATTTCTACTTCAAAATTGCAGCTTACACAAAGAATCAATGAAAATGCTATTCACAAGTATTATAAATGGGGGGTTGCAGTTACATTACAGATACTGCTGTGACGTCTCATTCTGGGAGAGTCCTGGTATCTGTGTACTGAGGTTGGAGTAAAAAGTTTTGGTTTGGTGTGACCAAAAATTAAGGCAAATGTTTCATGAACTTTGTTTTACTGAATCATTTCACAAATTCATCAGTTCGTTCACATAGATGTTTCCATCGATCAGAGTCTACTTCTAATTAAATATCCATAAGCATGGTACTCTTCTGTTGAGGAATGTAGCTCTGGAGAAGGCCTTGAGAAGGAAGTGGGAAATGGTTACCCACCTTGAAAAAGTAAAAAGTATGAGAATCAGATTGAGATGACCTCTCCCTTGACCTTGGCCTTAAGGAGGGTGAAGTTTCTCTACAGGCTTTCAAGTTTCTGTTAATGAACCCCCAACAAAGAATTTAGCAAGTAGCATCGGTAGAATTCCTTTAGTGTGTGTTTCTTGGCCTAGCTTGCTTGAACAGCTGACATCTCCCCATCATCTAAAAAAAATGTCAGATGTCTTTTAAGTTCTATTTAAATTGTATTTTATTTTATTTTTAAAGCTAAAATCTAAATGTTTAAAATGTGCCTCCTAGTTACACATTTTGAAGCTGGGTTGCCTAAGAGGAATTTGCAGTATTGTTGCATCAGATCTGAAATCTCATGCAGATTCCTGATGAGGAAATGCTCTCTCTGGGAGAATTTTCTTACCAATTGAGTCTGACATCTTTTTCTGAGGAGTATCTGTGGCTGCTGAGTGTATATTTCTTTTACTTTGCTGGGTGGTTTGATTTCAGAGAAGAGCTCATGTATGGTGCTGCCACGATACTTTTCCTCTTCCCTCTCCTCACATTTTTAATATTCCTCCCGGGTTCCCCACATTTCATGGCCTACGATACAGGCTTGGGGGCTGCACAATTATTCCTTCCAATTCAGAAGTAAGGGGATAGTTATACTACACTCCCAATATCCTACCTGCCATGTGGTGCACCAGAGGTTTTGGAATTTTTCTTCCATCTTTCTCCTCACTTAGTTCCATTGCTGGAATTATGATTTGTTCCTGGACATTTAATTTAAATGTTCCCCAAATATTAAACTGAAGGATGCTCAGCATATTTAATTTCAACAGAAAATGCTATTAACAATTTTGAACACATTACCAATGCTATTAACTATGTTGAACACATTACTTCCAGTTTTGGTATTGGAAAGTCAGATAACAAAATACTCTATTCTTCTGATGCTGCTCGGTTGGTTTCCACAGTTTCTGAACGTAAAAAGGAAGCAATAGACAATCCAATGCACAGGCATACTTGAATATATGCTAATATGTTCCCTTTCTAAGATTTGCTTCCACATTAAAAACTTAATGGATGGGGCTAGCTTAATTGTGGCAAAAAAAAGTATCACTTCTCTCTTTGTCTATGGAGATTCTAAATCAACCAGGTCATGGTTGTCCCAAAGGTGCTTTTTTTCAAAAGGAACCTGGACTTTCTTGGTTTTTTTTCCCTTTGAAAAGGTTTTGCTCCTCATCCAAGAAGCTTTTCAAAGGAAAAAAAAAACCAAGAAAGTCCAGTTGCCTTTTGGGAAAAAAAGTACCTTTGGGTACAAGAATATTACTCCATTCTGATACCTTTAAATTTTGGACGAGCAGCCCATGAACAGATATAAATTGAACATTTGGAAATGGCAAGTAAGATTAAAATCTTGGCTAAAGATCTGCCAGGCTGTCATTTCAAAAGTGTTGTGCTATAAACATTTACCTGTGTCACCATTTTCTGCTGTCATTTCACTATTTGTACTTATACTATTGCGAGCATCAAACAAGAATCAGTTCTAAAGTTAATTCACACATGTGCTACTACTAAAACCCATTATTTGTGCACATGGCATAGATTACAATCCATTAAGGTCCACTCCAGTCCACTTCATAATCTGAAGAATTGTTTGAATGTACCGCCTCATAATATTAGAGGCACAGCAATTATATCCAAGAATTAACTTTCCCTGCATTGATTGAGCCCTTTTATAGCTCAAGGTTCAAATGGTTTTGTGATTACAGTATTCAGAATTAATTCTCATTGTATTTTAGGGAAGTATTTTACGTCTTACCAACCAGCTGGTAATTTCCCTTCCTCTAAATTCACTATAGTTTTGGTTTTTTTTCAAAATCTCCTTAGCCTACAAAGAAATGGTTTTGGCAGGAGATTAGCAATGACTGAGGAAAGTATTTATTCAGCAAATGGTTCCTCATGAACATTGCAGTGGACAATAGATTTTCCCACTTTAAAAAGGAAATCCTCAAATTCATAGCAGAAATGTGTATCCATGGTTCTTAAAGTATCTGGAATATGAGAAAGTATCTCCCTGAAGTACTGTAGAGAAAGAGCAGGAAAAGGCTAATGTTGTAATGTCTTACTATGACCTCTACTAAGAAAGCTGACCGGACTCTTTGGGAATCAAAATCTGAACTAGACAGGAATTGGTCTTTTTATAATTACACTGTAGAGCAGAGGAGAATGACAAGATGCGTCAAGACTGCATGTGTTGCTGAAAATCTTGTTGGTATCAAATTACAATTCTAAACAGGTTTCTAAATAGAGAAATCTTATTTTAATGGAATATGTGGGAAGAGGGTGTCTCTGTTATTCACAAACATCCAGTAAATTGGAGGGTACATCATCAGACTGATTAATGTAATTTGTGAGATCACACAAACAGAATAAAACACCATATTTTTGTCAATGTATTATACAATACCTTCATTATGTAAATTGACTAAATCATAGGAGAATTTTGTCCCTTAAAGGCAAAGTCCCTTGCATCTGCTAACCTGAAATTTCACAGTAGTGCCAGTCCAGTCATTTGTGGAAGTAATTATTTCATGTGAAAGAAGAAGGATGAATTAGGAGTCACATTAACATGGTTTATGCGGTAGGTAGCCAATATCTGTTTTTCTTTAAAAAAATACTCACACCTAGACTTAAAGTAGTGTAAGGACTCTCTTTCTATGGTATCTTCTTCTTACAATGATCACCTGACCATAGCATTGTAAAAATACTGAAACACGGAAAGAAGGGCTGTTAAAGTTTTTTAAAAGAAAGAAAAAAAGAAGGGGAAAAATTGTCACCACCAAAGTCAAGCAACATCTCCTTTTATCCCAGTTCTGCTTGCTCTCTGCTTCTGTATCCCCTTCCCAAAAAGGGTACAGTAATTTTAAAGCAGGGGGAATATTTGACATAGCACTAACTTTTTAATGTGACAGATGGGAGCAATGATTAAATACATGATTGGAAAGTAATCATATTACTTATATTTAATTACATGTAAGTGACATCTAATTTAGCTTTTGTTCTGGCACCACTCAGTATTTGGAATGCAGCCCCTGGCTGACCATGTCTATCAGCCCGGAAAATATTGTGCATCCTTTCTGGAAAGATCTATTGGGTTTCCCCCTCCCTCCTCCTCCACTTGCTTATTCTTACCGGCATTATGCTCCATGAAAGGGGGAGGGTTTTATTTTGTTTTAGTTCAGGGCCACATGTCTCTTTTAGCACATCTAATGCACATCTAATGTCACAATTCTGTGGGCATTGTTGAAGCTCTCTCTCTTTATTTATTTTTTGAAGTATTTTTTTCAAACTAATCCTGCCTGCAGCACCATACATTGACATGCTTCCAGAGTTCTGTTCAAGCATTTAAAAATCCCTAGTATTTTCCTTCTGAATGTTCACTTGGAAGCCCAGCTAATGTACTGCTCCTTCTTTTTTGTCCACTGCCCTCTTTCGAGTTCTCCAAGGTCAATTCCCTGAAGAAGGAGGAATGATAGTAACAGGTGACAGACGTCTAAGGTTACTTGGTTTTCTGAACCTCATATTATTTGCAGCTGGGAATCCTGAAAGCTTGGTTGTGAGCCCACTTAAAGTCCATTAACTTTAAAGAAAGTTTTGCTAGGTTCAGACTAGGGTTCCCTTTTTAGAATGGGGAAAGTTTGCATTTTGAGCTGCTCCTTCGTGAATACATATGCCATCCCACACATTCAGAGTGTATTGATAGAAAAATAATGCATGTATACAGATGGAAAATATAGATTACTTCCAGTGGTGGGATTCAAATATGTGAACAACTGGTTCTCTGTGTGAATGCCGCTTCCGGAAGTCCATTCTGGACCTGGGCAACAAAACATTAGCTACCGGTTCTGCCGAACTGGTGCAAACTGGCTGAATCCCACCACTGGTGCAAACTGGCTGAATCCCACCACTCTTCCAAGACAAGAGTTAAATGACATATATGTCAGTATAATTAGTGCCTGAAGTAAAAACTAGCGGATACATATTGGTTGGGCAGGTACTTGTTTACCACATCTTTTGCACAGACTTTCTTAAATAGACCCCAGCAGCTTCCCATCTTGCAAAAATAGACATATTTTTGCAAGGTAACTATTTTCTTACTAACAGCTTTAAAACCTAATACTGTGGACTTCTCTTCAGTCATGATTCAAAGCAATCCCAGAAACACTAATAGAGACATTGTTGGATTGTCAACCACAAAAATAAATCTCTAGTCAAGTTTCTGCAAGGTGCTCTAATTTCATGAGCTTGATTGAACATGAGATACAAAAATGTTACCTCTGTGTTGTCGAGAAAGCAGGCCACATTCTCTTTCAGATCAATTATAGCTGATGCCAATGACTGAAACTTTTCTTCCACTTTATCAAACTCTTTATCCTCTGTCTAAAAATCAAAGAAAAGACGTTACATTTTGTCAGAAGACAATTTACAGGTAGTAAAAGATCAGTACTGAGCAATGATATAAAAGAAAATAGAATGCCACTAGTGAATACGGATTTCTTCTGTGAATGTCAATCACACTATTCGGAGAATTTCCCTGGGTTCCTTTCTTCTAAGCCGGGAAAAGAGAGCATTAGCAGCCTCCCTAGGGAAGCGCAAGCATCCCTAGAATCAAGACACAGAGGCTGGCTGCTTGAAAAGGAGGTCTCTATCTTTATTGTTCCAAAAATAATACAAGGTTTACTTTTGGGGCAGTTAGCCACAGACTGACCCATCAGCAGTGGTGGGATTCAGCTGGTTCGCACCGGTTCAGCAGAACTGGTAGCTAAATTTTGTTGAGTTCGGAGAACCAGCTGAATGCACACTGCTTCCGGAAGTCCAGTCTAGGCCTCAGAGGCCTGGAGGAGGCCTCCCAGGCATAGAATGGCCTACCAGAAGTGCGTGGATGCCACTTCTGGAAGTCTGTTCTAGGCCTTGGAGGCCGGGAGGAGGCCTCCAAGGCATAGACTAGCCCACCGGAAGTACATGGATGCCACTTCCAGAGGTCCGTTCTAGGTCTCGGAGTCCCAGGCCTGCATCCAATAAGAGAACCAGTTGTTCAGGTATTTGAATCTCACCACTGCCCATCAGTAAGACATGCGAGTGAGATATATGGTGTTATGACTGAAGTAGGGAACACAAATGTGACACATGGCTTTTATGGTGACAGGAAATACTTTACTTGTTATCTCCCTATCAGAAAAGTTCCTGACCAGTCACATGGCATAAAGAACATGGGAATTGATGTTAAAATTCCCATGCCTTTTAAATGTTGATTGATTTCAAGCTGCCTGTCTGCTTTCTATTGCATTTAAGGAATTATTGTATTTTATGAATGGAGACAGGGTTTCTCTGACTCCAGATCAAAAGGCTGTTAAAAGAAGGGAGGGAGGAGGGGAGAGATCAGAGGCTTTTTAATTTCTATCAATACTTATACATTTATGTTGCAAATGAATAGGCGAATATGGTATGCAAAGCAAATATCTGCCATCTCTGGAGTTCCCAGAAATTATATTATTTCTGATAAATACACACTCTGGATCAACAGGAAAGTCTAATGCAAGCATATACTCTTCTATTGGATCTTGGAAGAGGCAAGAGACAAATTGCTGGAAAATTGCTATGCAAAGAGAAAAGAGAGGATTGAAGGAAATTTATTTCAGTACGAAAAGCTGATTTCACTAAATTTGCTTCATTTCTTGAATTCTTTTTTTTTTCATGTTAATTTCACTGCCCTAAGGCGGTTAAGTTGAGAGTTAAGGAATATCAGTCCGATTATTATTTCCACACAGGCTTCCCAATGCCATCAGAGATAAGCTAATTTTAAGCAGGGTCATAATACTTTATCTTCTACAAACAGGAACTAGTGCTAAGCCCAATGTCTCAATTAGGGGTGTAATGAGGAGTGGAAAATGCTCGGCATGCTTGCAGCACTACATAAATTACTACTCCTATCATTACATGTGAAAGAATCATCCTCAGCCAGGTCACAAGCAGAAGCTGTTATGTGATCTCCTCCCAAAATATGTCATGATCCACAAATGAAGCACATGAACTCTTAAAGACTGCAGTGTGATATCCCCGAAGCTGCCTGAGGGCATCTTGAGGGCATTGGGGTGAATTCAGTTGAGTGGAATGGAAACTATGGATGAGACAGAGGGTCTTCATTTCCTAGAATACTCAGTCTTTATAACTCTTCTGTTTATAAACCTCTCTTCGTTCTTCTTTACCATTCCAGATCAGCGCAGGGCATACCGTACCAGGGCATAGAGCAAAATGACATATACTTACCTTGGTCACAATTCCAGCTTCATGCATGAAGAGGCGGCTCAACCGTGCCGTCTTCTTGGCAATGGAGTGGGTATTGATGCGGGCCAGACGTTCTCGCAGAGTCAGATACCCAGCCTTGTTATATTTATCTGCTGTCCTCAGTCCAAAAGAGGAGGAAGGTGAGAAATGTAACAGAACAAGTTATATAAGGCAGGAGGAAAATTTTCTGGCAGTTTAATGATTCTTCAGTAGATGTAAGAACAAGAATACCTTGGGAAAATTTAATTTTGATACATTTGGATACACTCATTAACAACAAGCTAAAAAGCAATCAAATATAGGCTGAAGAGATTTTCCTTCCCTAAGAATCCCCAAATTTAGTGAACCATAACTCTGGGGTCCTTGGTGCTCTCTGAACTTGGTTATTTTCTTGCAGACTTTTCATTACCCAACTAAGTAACATCATCAGTGCTAGACTGATGCTAGCACTGATGGGGTTACCTAGTCAGATAATGAAATGTCTGCAAGAAAACAACGAAGGTCAGAGAGCATCAAGGGCCCCCAAGTTTAACCCTGAGCTACAAATATTCTCTTCTATCAGAACCATAACTTCTATCACTTCCGGGACAGCACCCTGATTGAGAATGATGGGAACTGTTGTCCAACACATCTATTGTACTGGGAAGGCTCTGCTATAATTATGCAAACAATTCTGACAAGACAAACCTACAGATTGCTACATTATGACCTTATATCACAGGGGTCTTCAGACTCGGCCCTTTTATGTCTCATGGACTTCAACTCCCAGAATTCCTCAGCCAGGCACACTGGCTAAGGAATTCTGAGAGTTGAAGCCCATGAGTCATAAAAGGGCCGAGTCTGAAGACCCCTGTTATATCATCTTGCAAGCTGATCTGTTTCCTATTCAGTTTTAGTTCAGCTTTGAAGCTAAGTTCATTAATGGCTGGTTCCAATTCAGTAATGCACATTCCTGAGGCCTCTCCCAAAGCAGAATGATGCCTTCAAATGTATTCTTTTCTTTCCAACGTGACTTCTCCATTGTTTGCATGTTCGGAAGTGCAGCAGAAAACATCTGTATATGAATAATGTTGACCATTGTGCTTTAGACCCAGAGCTATAAGTGAGTTGTAGCTGATTAATTTCCTACATCGCAAATGCTGACTCAGGAAACCGCTCGCTGTGCCAAGGTGGAAATGATATTAGAGTCACATTTTTAAAAGTGCTTTCCCTTTGTTTTTGTTTGCCATTATTAAACTTTCAATATCCCTAGGTAAACTCAAGGAAATTAGATCACAAAGCCCTGCAAAAAATACACCAAACATTCCGTAGAGCCTGATTCACTTGACCCACTCCAGATATATCGCATTACAATTTTCAGACAGATTATCGTAGGGGGATTGAGTGCTATTGGAAGTGGAAGGTTCCTGGAATTCTGCAGTAGACGTAGCCAGAAAGATCTATCTCCCTTACCTATTTCCTTCCGCCTTTTATATTCATTGATATTGGCATTCACATCTGTCATAGCGGTGGCTGCAGCCTGCAGGGCTCCATAGGCACTGTCAGTGCCTGAAGTGTTTTCCACAATCTTCTGCAACAACAGTGGATATTTTGTGATTCGTTGCACTGGCATCACCAGGAAGAAGCTCAGGTTTGAAGCACCAGTGTGAGGCCTGACCAAGAAATGCATAAGGATATCAGTCAGAGCATGTTGGGTCCCCTCAAGCAAACAGCGCCATCTATTGGCACCCATCAAACACACTTTCTCCATCATGGAGCTTGTTCTCTGGAATAAGATCCCTCCCACTCCCTGCCCAGAGATCCATGTCAATCCCCCCCCTCCCGCCATCCTGCTAATGTTGCAGGAAGCTTTCAAAATCTGGCTTTTCTCCCAGACCTTGGGGTGGGGTCCTTATGGAGCCCTATAGGGGATATTTCTGTTAGAGGCAGTGGGTTTGTGTAGATGCAGGGATTTTCTTGTTTTCTTTCTTGTTTTTTTATTTTATTTTATGTAAGCCACCCAGAGTCGTTTTACAATGGGTGTCCTCTAAAGCTCCTAAATAAATAAATATCAGGATGTAAAGTGGCTTTAAAATGCTCCAGCCTTCCCAAATGGGAAACTGAACATTTCATACGTATTTAACGGAGAGGCAGGATTTGCCTTTTACATCTCCATGTAATTATTTGATTTGCATCTCATTTTTATTTTGTACAGCTCAAGATAATGTACATAATAATTCTTTCCCTCAGCATGATGAGGTAGATTGGGGTGAGAAAATGTGCCCAATGCAGTCATTCGATTGGCTCCCTTGCCTAAAAGAAGACTAGAAATCCCATCTCCCAGTTTCTAGTCCAATATTCTGTCCACTATGTCAAACTGATTATTTTTTATTTGAGCCTGCAAAAAAAGCCCCAAAACAAAACAAAATCCACGAACCGAATACAATAGCCATCCTCCCTTCATAATATTTCAAAGTATCTGCTATGTCCATTTGATAATCCACCTCCAATTGTTATGCTTGATTTTCAATCAAGCTAAGGCATTTAATCTTTAAAGCCCAATGGTTCACTATGACCATGTCATTGCCTGTAACATGGGCAATTCGCCATCATGTTTGAGGATTACACATTAGCCATTACACATTAACAGTGCAGGGCTGGGCTCTAGTTGATAGTAGTGGAGGAAAGGTTGTTGTTAACCTAGGGCGTTGTTACATTAGCCAGAAGACCATTGCAAAGTAGTAGCTTGGCTGCCAATTTACCAGCTCTGTTGTAGGACAAGCTCACACACTTCCCAAGGTGCTCCACAGGAGGTAATCTGGCTTTGCACTGAAAAGAAAGACAAGCAGCTCTTCCAATAGCATCATCCAAGACTCCCTCCCTTTCCTGGAGCCACCTTGTAAATGGGTGCCACAACTGGGAAGGTTCAGAGCCAGCAGGAATCTGACTGCCTGTACAGAGTACCAATTCCTTCCCCCCCCCCCGCCAAGTGGTATCTATTTATCTACTTGCTTAGAACATGCTTTCAAACTGTTAGGTAGACAGAAGCTGAGGCAAGTGACAGGAGCTCACCCCGCTCTGCAGTGCTAGGACTTGAGCCACTGGAACAGAGACCATTTCCAGCATTATTAAGCAACTGAGCCGCCGTGCTTCTGGTATTTTGTGATACACTCCCTCTGGACATAATGATTCAATAGCTTCTTCAATAGCTTTTGGGGAATGGCTTTTAAAATTCAATAGCTTTGTTTTGCTCACAGAGCATTACTAGATAACATTTTTTTTCATCGTACCTTCCATGAAAAATAATATCCACTAAAGAAGGAAATATGTTGTAGTTTGCACGATGCCTTTTTATTAGTAGCCCAACTAGCATGTTAATCCCTTTGAAAACTCATTTGGCCCAATGGCCATCTTATCTGATGACACTGAATTCGGTGAAGGACAAGAATAAGTTTTGAATCTTTCCATAAATTCATGGAGCATCACAATTGCAGGTAATTAATAGAACCCAATAGTAACCCAGTGGTTTCTGTTTGCAGATCTACTTGTTCCTTTGCTTTTAAACATGATTCATATTTAGCAAAAAAACTCTATGTTCAAAATCAGATACAAATGGCATTAGTTGACTTGCTTCGCATACTACTGATTTGTGTGGACCATGGCAGATTTACACCCTCTGGTTTGGATGTGTATAGTGATTCATTTGGGGAAAAAAAAGAGCTGTCATCTCTCACAGCTATGCTCCCTTATTCAAGTATCTGTTTCAGCAAGCTGAAGGGATGAAGTGACCCAAAGGGCACAGATGCTGCCTACCACTGACTGATGTCATTGCCTCGTTAAACCCAAGGCTGTGTTTCTTGTAAAGTAAAAAGGTTAACATACTAAAAAAATATGGGTTGTATGATTGCCGCCATCATAAAGTATACTTACACAGTAGTAGTCAAGGTTTCCATAATTTCTTTTTGCAATCTTGGCTCCTTACTATAAATATCCAGCAGTAAAAGAGCTTGGTCATAGTCTCCACAATAAATTTTATAGACATTCTCCATTTCTGCTTTGAGCTCTTGAAATAAAGTGCCTACCACAACAAAATTGTAAAACAGTCAAAATGAAGATTCCCAAGACATGTGTTGTATATTGAAAAGCATCAATGCATCAAATTGTTCTTAAGTCTCATTAATTAGCCTCATTTTTGTGCAAGGATGAGTATATATAACTTTTCAGGCTGAAAAATAGTGTATACATTTGAAGTACAGTGGTACCTCAGTACTCATTGTTAACTGGTTCTGGGGGGCCTGATGAAAAGCAAAAATGATTGGTACCAAACACATTTTTCCCATAAGGAATAACATAGTGAATCACAATGCAGCCGGTACTGACAAGGTCTAGCTCAGGGGTAGGCAACCTCGGCTCTTTTATGACTCATGGACTTCAACTCCCAGAATTCCTGAGTCAGCATAGCTATGCTGACTCAGGAATTCTGGGAGTTGAAGTCCATGAGTCATAAAAGAGCCGAGGTTGCCTACCCCTGGTCTAGTTTGTGCATTGAGTACCAAACAAACAATAAGTACTGAGGCAAAATTTTCATGTCAACATGCAATAAGTACCAAATTTGATGAGTTTCAAAGCCGTTAAGTATCAAGGTACCACTGTATAGCTGGCTAATTATGAAATTAAGAAGCTATCACTTCACTATCACCCCCAGGTCCTTGAACATGCCACAGCTCTCAAGGATGTTAGCTCACATTTCAAAAGTGACAATTGAATAAAGCAGGCAGAATTTCCAAAGAATGGGATTTCAACTCTATTCTCCCTTGGATTCCTCTTTTGCCTGCTTCTTACTTACCTGTCACAGTGCAAAACTCTTCTTATCATTAGGTCTCATGTGAAAGATTATATTAGTCTCACTTTACACTGCCTCCTTTTTTATCTACTGTCTTTCACTACCCATTCTTCCTTTAAACTTTAAGATCCTCTGCTTATTTTATCCCTCTCTTTCCTTAGCCACTCTGTCTTTTCATTTGGGTTCTCCAGCATTCTTCTCTTTCTTTCTCCAAAGTGTTCCCTGGAGTGCTTTGAAGATTGTTCACAGATGGCTTCCTAAATGTCTCCTTTTATGACTCATACCATGCTGTCTCCAGAATCTGAACTCAAAAAATTAAAGATATCTAAGAAAAAAAACATATTGACTTCCATTTACTTAGCAAGCACAATAGCATTTTACTCTTTTAGAGGTTAAATGATCTCTCTTTAGTCCATAATTCGATGTACAATCTTGAAATAACTTCGCTCTTGGATAATATTCAAAATAACTATTTTCTTCTGCTACAAATAGTAAAAGTAATTCTGGAAAATCACATAAATAGCAGATTAACATCAAGCTAAGTAACACTTAGATCTTTCAACTCTTGAAAAGATAATATTGAATCCAGCTTTTAAAACATTAGGCAATCTGACACTGCCTCATAGCGCTTGTATTAAAGTTATCGAAGTATTACTGTTGTTATAATAAAATGTATACTATTGCTTTAATAATAACAGTATTTAAAAACTATGTAGTAGATACATCATTGTGGATACTACCTACTGATATGAAAAAGTTGTTCATGCCCCTGGTTCACAGAAGCTTCAAGTCCTTTCAACAAACATTTGGAAACCTGCAGGACATCATCTATATTAGAGAACAATCCTTCCAGGTCAATTTCAGGCAGCTGAAATAGAGTAGTACAATGTTTCAGTTTCTTCTCTCAGCCAGCATATGCCCCTATTCTACAAGACAAAGATAGTTACTATCTTTTAACCATGATATTTCTGTCACAACATTGCTTCTAAAACTGTAACCATTAAACGTCTATAGGTTGTATATTCTGAGAAATCCCTTTGTATTTTTGTAAGCAGCTGTATCATGCTGCTTTATTGGTCTATGGACTCCTCAGGTGCAGAAGTTGAGAGCATATTGTTGAAGAATGAATCTATAGAATACAACAGCTGTGTCAAGAGTGAAAATCTGGCAGCTACAGGCCTCTTTGATTTCATCTTGCCATTAGAGTAAGGGGGGGAGGGGGAGAGAGAGATGATGCTTTCGAATGGGTTAGTTAGAGAAACGAAACCTCTCCAGTTCTGGGGAAGTTTGCTGAGAGAGGCTGCCTGGAAACTGTCAAGGACATTCTAGCCAGTGTGAAGAAGATAGCAGACGATTGTCATAACAAAGAGAATTTGTTTACATGAGCTATGTGGACATCTGGGGGGGGGGGTTCCGCTGGGAATGTCATTCTTATATGCTATGGTTTGATGCCTTGGGATTTTAGAGTTAGTTTTCCTTCGCCTATACCAGGGGTAGGCAACCTTGGCTCTTTTATGACTCGTGGATTTCAACTCCCAGAATTCCTGAGCCAGCTATGCTGTTTGCTTTCCTGGCTGTCCAACACTTTGCTGACTCAGGAATTCTGGCAGTTGAAGTCCATGAGTCATAAAAGAGCTGAGGTTGCCTACCACTGCCCTAGGACAGTGATGGTGAACCTTTTAGAGACCAAGTGCCCAAAACCCGCCCCATCCCCACTCCGCCTCCCGCCCTGCCTGCTCTGTCCCCACTCGCCCCCTGCCCTGCTTGCCCAGCCACACACCGCCTCCATGGCCCACCGCAGATTGCCCAGGCAGCCCTGTAGTGCCATGGCAGCCACGCCCTCCACCCTCACCCTGCAGCAGCATCTGTATGCTATGGGGCATGAGGGTGGAGTCTTGTCCCTGCTGCCCGGCTATGTCCTTGGCTGCGCTGCTCTGTGCGGGCTGTGCCCAGGGGTGACTCTCCTCCAGGGGGGCTGCTGGTGAGGAGGGGGTTGCGGGGGAGGCAGGACTGGGGTGATGGTGCACGTGCCCACAGAGAGGACTCCGAGTGCTGCCTCTGGTACGCGTGCCATAGGTTCGCCACCACTGCCCTAGGATATTGCTACTTATACAATATAGGATTCCCTGTTGTAGATACTAATTTTTTTTTATCATAACTCAAGTGCTGATGATTACAGATGATCTCTCTTATTCTCACCTGTTTTTTCTGGAGGTGATCGCGGATATTAAAAATGCAGAGCTGAAGGTTGTGCACATAGTTAGCCTCTGTAGTGATAAGCTCATCTATGGCCATTTGGTGATTCAGCTCTGGTTTGTCAGAAGATGCCAAAGTGTCATAAATATGTTCATAGATATGTTCCTCATCCTCTGAAGCCACCTTGGATGGAAGTTCTTCATAGCTGTCATTTGCCATGTTAGCAGCTACAAAGGCAGAATGAGAAGTTTCAATCATTGCTCATACGAGCAATAGTCAGACCAATTTTTAGGTTATAATTTAACAGGAATTCTTCCTTTTGTTTACTATTACATTTTGAAAATATAAGGAGAAAGTTAACATATACTGGCAACAGGTTCTCAATTGTAAATATTTATCGTTCATAAAGGGATTTTCCAATAGCAAGAATTCTATTGGCTAGTATTTACACTCAGTTGATAGTAATTATTACATCGAAATAATACAAGATTTTAGCAACATCAGTTCCCACTGAATCCAAGTTCTTCCCTGATCAATAGATTCCCAATTTTCGTTATACACCAACATTTTGTTATAGTTACCCACTATATCTGAGTGGTAACCTATAATTTGAAAAAAAACTTAATTGTTCTTAAGTAGTTATTATGAAACCTGAATTTAATTCTAAACAACTGTTTGGGATTCCCCCTATTTATTAGCAGGGGGTGTTGGGCAAGAAAAGTCAGTGCTTTTTTTGTAAGAAAAAAGGTGCCAGAACTCACATCTTGTTAATCTTTTATTTACCTTTCTCACATAGTCAATCACTGTACACACACCCACACACATCAGTTGTGTAACGAAACATAACCATCATCACCGCAGTAAGCACTCAGCTCGCGACCACATGACCAATCACAAGCCAAGCAGTGCCCCAAGCCGAGCAGCCGGATAAAGTACACATGCATTGGACTTGACACACAAGCAGCCCGCATGCACCATTTTAATGATTTTTCCGTCGACCTGCTATGCTCGACAGGGCGATTCAAGTCCATGTGGACCAAACATCAAATTTTCAAAAGTTACTTTTAAAACTTGGAAAATCTGTCAAAAAAAGGTGCCGGAACTCTGTTACGATGAGTTTTATGACAAAAAAAAGCACTGAGAAAAGTAATATAGATATGAAACTATTTCTTTCTTCAATAGATTCCTGGCTAAAAAGAAGAGCCTCTCCTTGGCAGAGTTTTAACCATGTTGTGGTGCAGAATGAGATAACCCTCCTCCAAGAGATCCTTGCATTAATAAAGCTGTTCTCATGATCTGCCTGACCCCCTTCGCCCACATTAAATTTATCATTGCACCCATGAGAAGGGATCCCAGAGAACAGATACTGTTGAACAAAAATATGATTTGATGAGAAAAATTCAAGCCACTCCTTGTGACTTTCCGTCATGACCCCCAGCTTCATTCAAAGAGAAGTCCTTTCACATGATTGATGTGAAAGGGGCTTTTAAATTTTGAGGAGAGTTCATTGACTCTTCCTGCCATGACATCATACATAATTCTACATAGTGGCTAAGATCATCCACATAAAAGTTAAGAATGGAATTAAAAGGGATGAAACTGCCTATTTAAAAAAATGGAAAAGCTGACCATTGTTGGAGGCATGTAACACTTCTCAGTGATGTTTCTAAAGCACCTTGAGCCATGCAAATCACAATTCCGTGACCTTAAAACATCCTTTTAAAATCAATACAGAGGAAAAGATATTGCTGCTTGCCTGGAACAGTGAGATAACCTTTCAAACTATTTTAACCGATGGATTTTTTTTTTTAATCTCAGCAATATTCAATTGAATGGTAAAATGTTTTATTTTCAGGGCATAATTCCAAACAGTACTTATCATTTTATACATCATTATCAAATTATTACTACCTAATTACTTTTTTAAAAAAATTGTAGCTATTAATTTACTTAAGTACAGTTAAATCAAAAAGGTGAGGTAAACTATCCAATAATTTACACACAGGCTAGCCAAACAGAAGTGGTCATTTGCTTGACATAACTTTGTAGTCTTAGAAATGACTGTAAAACTTAACAAATTCAGTTCTTTGTATTTTTATCATCTGAAGTTATATTCTAACCCTTAATTTATTATTTATTACTGCATCAATGAGCGACAGAAATTCTCATCCCAATTGCCATCATAATCCAAAGACTCCCTATTGTATGCCTACATTTTTAAAAAATAAAAAATAAAAAACTGACTAATAGAAAATGTTGCAATACAAAATAAATCAATAATTAAAAGCACAAGAATATCTCAACAATCATGAATAAAAATTTTAAAGTGCTAATTATGTAATGTTTGTTTGTTTTAAATGCTATCAATTTAAGAGGCTAAATAATAGAAAATCTTGGATCCTTGTCTAACTATACAGACCTTCATTGCATAAGAAATTTTAAAAATGGGGGGGAAAGCCATAGATCAGTTTCTTTTTATGAGTAAAAAAAACACAAAGTTTTGACTCACTTTCAGGACTGATTTATGATGCCATTTATTTTCATGGACACGAATCTACTTTGTCAAATAAATGCATGGCCTGTTATTGTCAGATGACAAGCCTAGAAGGTGGAAGAAGTGATATACATTCACTTATATAGAGTCTTTGCAGCAAGGTTGGATGCAGAATACTTTTTTACATTAATATCTATCAAGAAGTAAAACACAAGATTGCTCCATGCCCCTCTCTGCTGGCCTTCAGATTGCTCTCTCTCCCACTTCAGTTTCAAGGCAGGTGGGCCTATTGCCAAAACACTGAGCTATGGTTATCCAACATTTTATTTTTTTTAATGGAACATCTCAAGGCTTTATCTCCGATTTCCCAAAGTGTGGTCTGCAACCCAGTAGTTGTTCCACATGGTTAAGGTCAGGCTATTTGAAGGACTGCCTCTCCCCTATTGCATCTACCCAGTCCACCAGGATGGGAAGACAGGTTATTTTAAGGGGTCCCATTGATTAGGGATTGCCATCTGGCTGGACCATGAAAAAGGGCCTTCTTGGTGGTGGCCCCTTCTCTGTGGAACATCATCACCCCTGAGGTACAGTTGGCTCTACATTGCTGCTTTTTTGAAAGGCCCTATAAATAGGGCTTTGTTAGCAGGTCTGGGACCACGAATGGAAACAGAGCCAATCAGGTTAATTTGACTGTTGCTGCCATGGGATGGGAGGGGGAAGAGAGGGGGAGGTTTTTATAAGTTTTTTATATGATGGATTTTTAAAAAAAAATTATAAGCCACCTAGAGTCACATATATGTGAGTAATGACTCTCTTGGTGAATGTCTATGGAGATTTTTATCCAGGTCATACTTATTCCAAAGGTGTTTTTTCATGAGGCAACTGGACTTTCTTGTTTTTCTTTGAAGACTTTTTGCTTCTCATCCAAGAAACTTCTTCAGCTCTGGAAGAAGCGTCTTGAAAAAGTACCAGTAGGACACTCTTTTACTGGGGATCAGGTTGGAGGACAAAGGAGAAAATCTGAGCCCTGGTGATTGGATTAAAAAAACCCTTATGCTTATGGAAAATCCAATCTGCCATTTTGGGTGTGGAAGAAATACAAAAATATAGATCATTTCACAGATAAGAAAAGTTGTGGATGTGAAAATTAAAAAATTAAAAACTTTCATTTTAACCTTGAATGCAGTATGTGGTTGTAAAATTGTAATTGTATGTGAGAATGACTTTGGGAGACAGGAAGAAGAGCTGCAGCCTAGACAACAGTCAGATAAGAGGCAGTTGAGTCTGCAGAAGGAACTTGGATGTGGCAAGCATTTGAGAAGGGACCGTCCCTAGTTTCATGGACTGTAAAGTTGAAGTTGGAAGAGATGCATCTACAGTACTTCTTCTGAGTGTGTGTCTTAACTGGGTTGCCTTGAAAGGCTAATAAATGTTACCAGGACTACAACTAATAAATGGGGCTAGTACAAGTGAGAACAATGAGATAAACATTTCTTGGAGTCACACGTATTTTAGCACTTAGTAATAGCTATAGCATTTAAGACTTATATACTGCTTCACAGTGCTTTACAGCTCTCTCTGAGCAGTTTACAGAGTCAGCATATGGCCCCCAACAATCTGGGTCCTCATTTTATCGACCTCGGAAGGATAGAAGGCTGAGTCAATCTTGAGCCGGTGAGAATCGAACTGCCGAACTGCTGGCAGTTGCCAGTCAGCAGAAGTAACCTGCAGTACCACATTCTAATCACTGGGCCTCCATGGTTCAGCAATAGCACTTATACTTATATACCACTCCATAGGGCTTTACAGCACTCTCTGAGCGGTTTACAAATGTCATCATATTGCCCCCCCCCAACAATTGGGATCCTCATTGCTGAACAACAAAAGTTCCATAGCAATCCAGATGGGATGGTCATGGTTGAGGGATGCTGGAAATTATACCGCCAATGTTTCATGTGTTGGTTGGGGGAAGTTTTGGTTGATTTGAAGAGCAAACTGGGGCTTCTTTTAATATGAGTGATTGGTGCTGAAGACACCCAGTTTGCTCTTCAAATCAACCAAAACTTCCCCCAACCAACACATGAAACATTGGTGGTATAATTTCCAGCATCTCTCAGCCATGACCATCCCATCTGGATTGCTATGGAACTTGGCTTCCTTTGAAATTTCTAAAATAATAGTTGCTTTGATGCTATTAGCAAAAACCTAATGAACAATGAACATTATAGGCAGTCTTTATTTAGCAACCCCAGTTGGGATTGGCAACTCTGTCACTAAGCAATGCAGTCATTAAGTAAAATTTCATGTGATTGTGACTTGCAATTTTAATGCTGGTTTGTCCATTAACTCTGCTTGTTGGAAGCCAGAAGTTGATCAAATGGCGATTGCATGATGGCAGGATGCTGTGGCAGTCATAAACATCTGCCTATTGGGAAGTGCCTGAATCTCTATCACATTATCACAGGGCTGCTATGATGATTATAAATGTGAGGACCAGTCATAAAGCTACCTCTTCAGTGCTGTCATAAGTTCAAATTGTCTCTGATCAGGGCAGTCATTAAGCAAGGATTAACTAAACCACATCCTCAGTGTATGGAAGAAAATAATCAGTTGATCACTAACTTTATCCAACAATTAAATAAAATGTAGATCTGTAAAATAGATTTTTTTTAAAAAAATTCAAATGGTTAGGAAACCTGGCAGGTGCCAAAGATACTGTTAATCACGACAACTTGGTTATTTTGTTTCTTATCCTACAGCAAGCTTTGCTCTTTAAACTGACTTAATTTTGGTTGACTCAAGAGATCACCTAAATCCTTTCCAGTCTAAATTCAGGATGGATTACAATATGAAGACTTGGTGCTGATTTCTGGAGGAGCCAGGATGGGGTTTGTTCTTCTTCTTGACCTCTAAGGGGCTTTAGATATTATCAGCCATAGTATCCTTTTGGACCAGCTATGGAAGTCATGGTATACTAGGGTGGTTCTACTTTTTATTTGCAACTAGTTGCACTGTGGGCATATTGAGTCCAAGATCTTGGGTTTATGTAGTCTCTCAGGGCTCAGCATTTTCTCCCTTCCTATTTAATATTGATGAAAACTTCTGGGCCATGTCATCAACTTCACAAGGCTAGACATCGTCAATATTCTGATAATATCCATCGGTACCCCAGGCCAACCAAATGATGCTGCCAAAATGTTATCACAGGCCTGGAGGCTGTTGGAGTCTCGATGGGGAAAAACAAACTGAAGCTTAACTAGGCAAGACAGAGAGGCTATGGAGGCAAGGATCATCCATTCTGAATGTTTAATGATCTTGGCTCTGGATGGGTTGCATTTCCACTGAACCAGTATGCAATGTGACAGTCTTTCTGGACTCACAGCTTCTACTTGAAGAATAGCTAGCAGGTTTGGCCATACATTCTTCTGGTATGTAATTGAACTTTCTTGGAGCTGCCTCAATCAGTTCTCCCAAGAAAGCAGGACTCTTGAAACGGCATCATTTCAAAAGGAACTTTTATTGGGAGGGGTTGACAGCAGGAATAGAAGGCAGGATCTGAGGGTTTCCTGTGCGAATCAAGTAATTAAAAGTGTCCATAGTAACCCTATCCTAACTGTCCATCTGGACAGTTCAAACAGGCCAATCCGCAGGTGTGAAAACACCATGGGAACAGAGTGATAAGGCACCGCTTCCAAAGCTGTTAGGTGGTCTATGCCATTTCTTCCGTGTTCGGAGATAAGGCAGATGGCCGGAGGTACATTCCATTCTCCCCATTTGAGACACATCAAAGAGGATAGAATAAGAGACAGAGCAAAGGAAATACACATCGGCACCTCAAGCTTCCCCCTCCCCCCCCCAGGAGAATGCCAGAACCTAAAAAGAATAAGAAACCCCATGCACACAGAACATAGGGTTCTGACAGGAAGGCACTATTCATGGTTACTTATGCCTTAGTCACCTTGTGTGTGATTACAACAATGTACTCTACAATAGGCTGTCCTTGAGGACTACTCAAATGGTACATTAAAGGCATTCCCTGGTATGTCTTCTACAACTACTGTGTTTCCCTGAAAATAAGACCTACCGTGAAAATAAGCTCTAGCTTGATTTTGGGGGGTGAGCCTAATATAAGCCCTACCCCAAAAATAAACCCTAGTTTTGGGGCAAGGCACATGCCTAAAAATCAAGGTAGAGTGCGGATGGGAGGTGAAGCTGCTCCATACACCCCACAAACCCCACACCCACTTACTGTTGCAGCCTGCCTCTCCTTGCTGGCCCACTTCTTCTGCAGTGTCCCCCGGGCTGCATTTCACAGTCAGAGGCCTTTCCGAAAGGTTGCTGGATGCCATCCATAAACCCTAAATGGTATAGGATCTGGGCCTTTTCCCAGTTATCAGTAAAATCCTTCAGAGCCTGCAAAATCCTAGAGTTGGCATGACCCAGTCCCACCTATAAAGCAATGTCATATCATGGGAACTGGAAAGCATTCTTCTCTGTCGTCTGGAACAACTTTACTTCCAAGATCTATGTAGTCTCAAGCTTGACTGCCTTTAAGAAAGTGCTGAAGAGCTGGGGGGGGGGGGTTGCATTTAATAAACACCTAAGAAATCATGTGAACACAGAGGACCAATACAGTTAAAGGATGAAGTAGCACCATTACAGAAAAGGTTCTTGAGTCCAAGTGATGAGAAAGAGATTCATGCCTTAAGTACAAGACATAACTTGTACAAGAGAATTATTTTGATAAGCTTTCAAGATTCTGTGACATTATGTTACTAATAGGAAAGCAATCTAGAAATATCTCCAGAATCCCAGTGTTTCTTGCCAACCTCACAGGACTTGACAGTTTTGAAAAGGATTGTACTGACCCAGATGGAACTGTTGCACAACCTGAGGTCCTCCTAAAGTCTTAGCTGAAGCTTAAAAGACAACTATGGCTAGAAGGGCATTTGCACAATTACATTTTGTGTACCAATTGTGCACATTCCTGGATCAGGTTTGCTCTCAGTTACTTTCCTTCTGAATTACTGCTATATATCCTACACCACACAAAAATTGCAACTAGCCCAGCTAGTCCAAAATGTGATAGTATGTGTAGTTATGTGTATATCTTAGCAATAGCAATAGCATTTAGCCTTACATACCACTCCTCAGTGCTTTACAGCCCTCTCTGAGCAGTTTACAGAGTCAGCATATTGCCTCCTCGTTTTACCGACCTGAGAAAGATGGAAGGATCGAACTCCTGGCAGTGGGCAGGGTTTGTTTGCAATACTGCATTCTAACCACTGTGCTACCATGGCTCCTTGGTCTTGGTTCACCCCTTGCGATAACACCAGCTCATGAACTACTCTGGCTCTCAGGAGGTTTCTGAGTAAATTCAAGGTGCTGGTTGTCATCTATAATGCCCTTCATGGCACTGAAATGGGTTATCCATCTGTCTCCTATTTGCCTGCAGAAATCCAACAAAGTTGGCACACTTCTGGTCCCCTCAATTAAGCAATGTTACCTGATGGAACCAAAGAAACATGCCTTTTCTATTGCCACGCCTGCTCTGTGGCCCTGACTCTGATTACTTTCCATAAGGCATTAAAAACTTGATTCTTGTCATGGGCGTTGGGCAGGATGTTTATGAGTCCATTTTTCAGGGGTTATGTGCATTGCCTCTGGCATGATGTTTCTTCGGGAGGGGCTTGTTGATTTTTTATTCTTATTTTAACTGTTGTTTGCTAGTCAGAGTCATATTTCAAGCGGGAGGGCATAAAAACCAAATTAAATAAATCAATAAAGTCACTGTAATGACTCTTTAAAAATAAAATCACAACCAAGGGAGCAATATTCCTATAGAGATTTTCCATGACTAAAATGTCCATTTGCTTCTGTATTTCCTGCTGGGTCTCCAGCAGAAGGTACTAGTGGCTGACAATGTCTCTTGCAAATAGCACTGTATTCCGCCTACATGCTGTCAACCCATTTGTGCCTGAAAAGAGAAGGAAGACTTGAACAGCTAAGGCAGGATGTGGACAGCACAAGCATCAGCTACCTAATTAGGTTATTACGAAGAAAGAATTGGTATTTCAATTATTCCATGCCTTTTAAACTACTATGGCGCCATTCATTCATTTCCCCCTTTTTTCATGTCCTTTAGCTGAATACCTAACTCAATATATGTGAAAGCACTACAGTGTAAATGATGCCTCATATTTGAAGGACACCTGCAGGGCCAGCAGAACATTATGGCAAAACGCCACTGCATTTTTGCCTTTCCTGAGCATTTATTGAGGAATGGAGGAAGTGCAATTTCCATTGCTGGAGTAACTCCTAACCTGGATTAGGACTGAGCTTCAGCCACACTGTGAGAGGCAAGACCCCCCATGTTATCCTTGTCACCCAGACCACTCACCAACCATGAGCATCCCTGACCTGTCAGTGAACCCCAAGCAATAGAACAAAAGACCACCTATTTTTCTGCCCATGTTCTGCCCGCTGAAATTTCCCTCTAGGAAATTGGCAAATATCAACAGCTCAGTCAAGACCATAGAAAATCCCCTCAAACTATGGAAACACAGTGTCAGTACTAGCTGCACTTTAACTGTGAGAAGCCAGGTTTACTGCAGGCATGCGGTATTCAGTAACAAAGAATGGGAAATAAAGAAGGAATTCCAAATGAAATCAGGAAAAAAAAATTGTTTGCAATTCAGTCACAAGCAGTTCCTACAATGAAGTTTAAAAATGCCAGAGTGATGTAGTTGTTTCAGGTGCTAGCCTAGAAACCAGGAAACGGAGGTCTAGTCCCGCCTTAAGCATGAAAAACCAGCTGGGTGACTTTGGATCAATCATCTCTCTTAGCCCAATTCAACTCACAGAATTGTTGTTGTTGTTGTGGGGAAAATAGGAGGAGGAAGGAGTACCATGTATGTTTGCTGCCTTGAGTTACTTATAAAAGTAATAAAAAAAGGGCAGGATAACACGACCACCACCCCAAATCCAAATAGCAAACACAGAATAATTATTAAGAGCTATGAGAAAGATAAATGCTTCACAAACACAGATTTCCCTCTTCTATAAGTTCTCAGTAGTAGTGCAATACCAGTGAACAATATCAGTCTGATGAAAAATAAGGAAATAAGGCCGCAAATTCTTCCCACCTCCAGTTTTTCCCCATGCTTCTCTTTTCTCCTTCTCCCAGTTCCTGTTGCAAACTCTTTCCCCCTTTTTTCCTTGTCATTTCCTGTTTTCCTCACTTGCACATGTAAAGAAATCTCTCACCTGTCTGCCAAAAAGATCATCTGAGCTTGGAGTCCCTCATAATCAAACATGTGTGTCTGGTTGTCTTAATATCCCACCCTGTCATAGAGGTGTGGCTTTTGTTTTACAATAGGAAAAAATTGCCCGTTTAACATCTATCTCACTTCCCGAACGAAAACTTGCCCAGGAATCAGATCCCTTGGATTTCCTGCCTCTCAGTCCCAGAGTGTATAAGAATCTCTGCCTTGTTATTGTTTGGCATCTCTCTTTCTCGGAAAGCAGCAAGTGAACATTGCAAAAAATATGGTCCTTGTGCACTTTCCTTCCAAGGGCAAACAGTCACTGACTGTCACAAACTTCTGACTCAAGGCTTAAAAACATTTAAAAATTCTATATCTTTTTAAAAATGGAAACCTTTTAATCTTCTTTTTTTCAAAATGAAACTGTCATCCCTAGAGCAGACTTGCTGGAAGATTATTGTGAAGCACATACATGTTGTTTGTTACAGAAAGTAGTGAATAAATGCTGACTGAAAAAGAATATACCTCATTCTATTGTTCTTATTTCCTTCCTGCTGGCAGAAAATTAGAGGAACTTAAGTCAGATAAAGAAAATTGTTCCTGAATTCTGTTTAATTGTTTCAAATGAAAAGAAAACACTGACTAAAATTTCCAAGCAGAATCATACCATCAAGATCAGGGTTTTGAAACAAGAAGATAATCAAGAGTTTGCAATCTGGGACAAAATAGATTTAGAAAAGAATAGAATAGAGCTGGAAGGGACCTTGGAGGTCTTCTAGTCCAGCCCCCTGCTCAAGCAGGAGAATCTATACCATCTCAGACAAGTGAATGTCTAGTCTCTTCTTGAAAATCTACAGTGATGTAGCTCCCATGATTTCTGGGGGTAAGCTGTTCCACTGGTTGATTGTCCTCACTGTCAGGAAGTTTCTCCTTAATTCCAGGTTGCTTCTCTCTTTGATCAGTTTCCAACCATTGTTTCTTGTCCTTTCCTCTGGTGCTTTGGGGAATAACATGATCCTCTGCCTTGTGGCAGCCCCTCAGATACTGGAACACTGCTATCATGTCTCCCCTATTTCTTCTTTTCTTTAGACTAGCCAAGCCCAATCCCGCAGCCGTTCTTGGTATGTTTTATGTTAGATCGCGCAGGCAGTAAGACACGAGTCGAGTGACAGTCAGCTCTTGGTTTATTGGCAAGGCATAAAGTAAATCCGGACTGGCATCTGGGCCAGGGGAGCCCTCTTTTATGGGATTCCCCTGGCTTGTAATCACACAATTCCATTGGCTGGTAAGACCCCGTTGCTAGTTAGCCAACCAGCAACGGGCATGAAAC